>NW_022096493.1:0-52036 GCF_006542625.1 Nomascus leucogenys
GGTGGCTGTTTTTGAGACCGGGTCTCACTCTGTTGCCCAGGCTAGAGTGCAGTGGTATGACCAGCTCACTGTATCCTCGACCTCCCAGGCTCAAGCAATCCTCCCACTTCAGACTCTGAAGTCTTTCATATGGTGTCCAAGAAATGGGGACAAATCTCACAAAGGGACTAGGCTCAGGAGGGCTGGAATATTCAGGGAAGTTTCTTTTTTTTTGAGGCAGAGTCTCTCGCTCTGTCCCCCAGGCTGGAGTGCAGCGGCCTGATCTTGGCTCACTGCATGCTCCACCTCCCAGGTTCACGCCATTCTCCTGCCTCAGCCTCACAAGTAGCTGTCACTACATGAGCCTGCCACCACACCCAGTTAATTTTTTTGTATTTTTAGTAGAGACGGGGTTTCACTGTGTTAGCCAGGATGGTCTCGATCTCCTGACCTTGTGATCTGCCCGCCTTGGCCTCCCAAAGTGCTGGGATTACAGGCGTGAGCCACTGCACCTGGTCTATTCAGGGAAGGTTTCAAGTAGGAAGATGAACCGAGTTGGCTTTGGAGAGATTCACAGGACTCCCACAGGCAGAGTGAAATAAGGGAATTTTAGATGGACAAAGGCACAGACAAGAGCAGAAATGGGAATGGTATGACTGGGGTATGGTGAGGGGCTGCTCTGGCTGGAATGGAGGGCTACCACAATAATGGAAATGGTAAATGAGGCAAATAAGGTTGGATTAGGAGCATAGCGTCAAGGTTGCCACCTTATTAAATCACTCTTCCAATATGCTAGCACTGGCCTGTTGGGAAAAGTAATACATCACGTAATCAAACAAAAGGCAAAAAGAGGCAAGCTCCAGGAATGGGCACTGTAAACAGGACTCGCCCCAGAGTAGCCAGATGCAGGCTTTAGATATGTTGATGCAGGTTGAGCATCTCTAATCTGAGGGGGAATGTCTCATATGGTGTCCAAGAAATGGTGACACGTCTCACAGAGGGGCTAAGCTCAGGAGGGCTGGAGTATGAGACATTCCCCCTCCCCCATGAATTTAAAGATATGGCCAAAAATTTTTTTTAAAAATGGCTACCGTGTAGTGCTTTAACTGGACCTATTTAGACAACGCCTTACACACTGGAGAAGGACGATACTATGTGAATCTAATAAGTCCACAAGACAATACTTCTCACTTTTGGCTGCCTTCTTCCTCTCCAGGGTGATGACAACTCCGTGAGGGTGGAGATTATATGTCTCTCATCATTTAAGCAACAAGGAAATAAATTAGTGGCAGAGTAAGGGGTGACTCGGTGAGTACATCCAATTGTTGACAGTTTTGGGTGGGAGAAAGTTTGCTATTATATCAACTTCTTAAAATAGTCTAGTGGAATTAACTTGGTTTCATTTCACAGAGATCTCCTGGAAGCGAGGATCCTTTAAAAATCCTGGAATATACTTGCAGTAAAAGAACAAAGCATACCTCAGCCTTAAACGACAGAAGAAGAATGTCAAGTGGGAAAGTGACATTGGTTTTCAGTTTGTGGGTTCTGAATCCACACAAAGACAGGATTGTATTCTGAAAACCTGAATTAATTATTGTCCTTACCTCAATCAGACAAATCATTATAATCCAAATTGTTAGTATTACAGTCACAGATATTGCCAAGATGACTTCGTTGTTATAGCCATATCGTGGAACTTCTTTCATGAGCTAAAAAAAAGAAAAAAGAAAGACCAATTAAAAAAAGAGAGAGAATGGAAGCTAACTTTTCAAAACCCCAGTATTCCAGTTGAGTAGCTTACAGGTTCTTTTGTTCTTTTTATTTTTTTTGAGACAGGATCTCTGTCACCCAGGCGGGAGTACAGTGGTGCGATCACAGTTCACTACAGACTTGACCTCCCTGGGCTCAGGTGATCCTCCCACCTCAGCCTCCCAAGTAGCTGGGACTACAGGCATGTGTCACCACACCCAGCTAATTTTTGTATTTTTTGTGAAGACAGGGTTTCACTATATTGGCCAAGCTGGCCTCAAACTCCTGACCTCAAGTTATCCACCCACCTCGGCCTCCCAAAGTGCTGGGATTACAGGCGTGAGCCACCACCCCCGGGCTACAGTTCATCTTGTGCCGTAATCTATTTCACTGTCTACCTGAGCAAAGTGGGAGATCACTGTCATGGCCTAAGTTACATGGCCAAGACAAGCTGTGGCCTGGGAGTCCCAGGTTCTCCTATGTGGGCACTGTCCTGGGATATGCTAAATGATCGGAAATCTGGGTCTCATGTTTCTGTGTGGTCCTCACCTCAGACGACTTCTGCTCTTTCTGTCCACTCTCAATATAGTTATCAGTTTTCCATTGGTCCGTATCCCATTCTGCCTTGGATGCCTTTGCTTCCTGCTGCTTGCTGAGAAGCTTCATCAGGAGGCCTGTTCGCAACATGAGCTTGGCACAGGTCATTTGCACATACGTTTCTGAACATTCCATTTTCAGGGTCCGGATAACATGAGACATGAACCTTCTCACATCCTCGTTGGGGATGAGGGACCGTAGCTGCTGGGTTAGCTGAATTTCAAACTGGTCACCTGGGGAGGAGAGCAATGGGTCATTGAAGCTTTTGGGCTCAGGGGACAGGTCAGTCCCCATGTTGTTGTGTTTCCATTTTGTGTCAGTTTGTGTAACAGTTGGCTCTAAGTTGAACGCAGTCCCAGCGGAAGCTGCCGCAGGAGGATGATTGTAGTTTGTGTTTTCAGAGATGATGCCTTCTGGCATAACAGTGTTTTCCATGAAAACGTTTTCTTCAGAGGCATCTCTTGCAGCTGTGTCTTCTACATGAGTGTTTTCTATAAAATGTTCTGAAGGAGCAGATACTTCCAGAAGAGGGTTTTCTTGAGGACTCAGGTCTCCTAAGGATGAAAAAACCCCTTGTGAATTTATGAGGCTCTTCTCTGCAGACACTGGCGGCCTCTTTGGGAGCATGAGTCTATTGGAATGTGCGATTGGTTTAGCAGCCTCCATATTTTTAACCCTAGCCATTGCCGTTTCTAACATTGAAATGGTGTAGGCTAAGTCTTTCCATCTGTCTCTGACCTGAGGTAGGGCTCTTGGGGGGCTAGAGGCAGAAGGCATGACCATGGAGATGGGTTTCAGCGTAGAGGAGACTGCTGCCTTATGCTCTTGGGTGAACGAAGGCTTAGTGTAGATGGTGTTTCCCGCTACCTTCTCAGGACCCTGCACTATGTGAGGCTGTTCCAGCTCCCTTGGGGCTGGACTCTCAAGCCTTTTTTCTTTGGCAGCATTGTCCACAAGTGCCTGGGCATCCTGTTCTTTCCTAGTGCTGTGCTTTCCCACCTCTTTGAAGTGTCTTTTCTGGATGCTCCTTGGGCCTGTGAGGACTCTGTTCACTCTCTGCAGGTTTTTGCCTACACCGTGAATCTTTACCAGGCTGTTTTCCTGTGTTTCAACAGTTTCTAGTTTATTTGGGAATATATGATGTTTAAATTTGTTACCTAGAAGGTTGGACTGTGAGGGGCTCTTTCTGTTGTTTTTCAAAATACTCCAGAGCCTATCTCCACCTTGTACATTTGAAAAAAGCAATTTAGCGAATGGTAACAATATTGATTCTGCATCTAGATCTGCTGAGAAATAAGGGAAGATGTGTCTTAGTGCACTGATATCATCACTCTTGTCATTGGTGTCTAGCTGCTCACCCCCAAAGCCTGACAACTTGATGCCGCTGCTGTCTGAGGGCGCCTCCGACTCAATAGTCAGCTCAGTGCTTGTGTGCTGCTTCCGGGCTTGTAACACCTTCATGAACGCTCCTTCTGGATTCCCTACAGATGCTTCTTCAGCTGTCAGAAAAGAAGAGACTGTTTTCATCATGAAAAATCTTTGATCATCTTTCATACTCAGTCCATAGCTGTACGCCCCAGTCACACAGAGTAAGAGTCAGCAAACATTCGATTGCCATTCAGAGAGGAGAAACATACACCCAAACCTAAACCTATGAAATGGCAACAATGAAAGGAGGAAAAGACATCTTTTGAAAACATGGCCATCTACTTGGAACATTCCATAGTGTGACATAGAGTCACTCTGCTTAGGATTATTCCGTTGATCCCCAGGGGCCAATTGCCCAGTGCTCGGTCAAAGCCCAAGGTGGAAGACAAGTGCTTCCCTGATGAGCTGATGCGCTGGCCTCTCTGCAGACTGCGCCGTACCCTGTGCTGTCCTGCCTCATATGCAGAGAGAGCACCAGGCTCCCGCTCTCCTCATCCTCAGTGGGCCCGTGTTCTTGCTACCATCACAGCTGAATGCAATGAAAGGCGGTCCTCTGAGAGGAGCAGGGTGGAGATGCTAAAGTGGATGCTCCCTCCCACTGCTGATAGATCCTCATCTGCCATGTGCTCCACCCACCCACCCCATTCTCTGCTCCCACATATCATAGCCCCCATCACAAAAGAAGCGACATGGAAAAAAACACTGTGTCCACCTTAGTTCTCTTCTTAAATTTGGGCAAGGATCCAGGGTGTAGGTTAAGAGATTTTTAATTTGCCAGATTGTATGCCTATGTTGTTAAATATACAGTGAATCTATGGTATGATAGCAGTTTCTGGATAAACATTACTTGAGGTCCTAAATGCAGAAGGGAAAAAGCAACTTTTGTCAGATGCCTCCTTTGCTTTCATTTCATCTCTAATATTTTGGATGGGGAATCATCCAAAGCTTCTGACTGCATGAAGGTCAAGTGTGCCAGTGTGCAGCTGGGCTTCTTTTCCAGAACTAAAAGTATTTTGGGTGGTGCTGAAGGCCAGCGGAAGAAGTAAAGATTGCAAGAAAAGAGAAACATGGGCTTGGGGAAAACCCAGAATTGGGGACAGAAGACCTGGCACTAGGCTACAGCACTCAGCACCTGTGATCTTGTTTTTCCTCATCTGTAAAAGGAGATTAACAATGCTTTTCTGCCCACTTCTTGGGGAGAAGGGAAGAATATAATTGTTAAAAAAAAAGTTTTGAAAAATAAGCAACACTGTCTTTATAGAAGTAGCTAAGCATTATTAATTATCCACCCCATATCACTGGTAGATACCTGTATTCAAGAAGTCACATTTTAGAAGTCATGAAGTTGGTGCTAATAAACCTAATCTACAGAAAAACTCTTGAAAGCACTTGAGCATTTGTCCTGTGAATAGAAAGGTTTGAGATTCGGAGCAAATTCAGAGTTGGATGGACTAAGAATGGAAAAGCCCTCCATTCCATTAGAAGAGCCAGGTAGCAATTTCTGGTTATGGAACCAGAAGCTCTCAGGCTTCAAATAAAACAGCATCTCTTCTACTCTTATAAAATTGTAAAAACAAAAACAAAACCGGATCTACATCTGTCCTAAAAGGCAGAGAGTAGTTGAGACCTCATGGATATAAAACCAGCTTATCAACTACATTGCACTATATGAAGAAATTATCACTGGGGGCAAAGCACCAAGCAGAGAGCACAGTACACAGTGGGTGGATGTTCATGTTATTCCCTCGCCTTCCCATTCCTTTCTCTTGGTCCTGTATGCATATGGAACTGTTCCATGATTAAATTTTGTAATAATAACTGAGAACCTGACTCCCAGCAAGGGAGTAGTTCAGAAGTTGAGGGAGTTTAAATCTGACTGAGTAAATTAAACAATTATATCATTAGCTTAAAATTTCATCAATAAAAAATAAAAATTTAAAAACAAATACTTAAAATAATGTAACAATTTATCACCAGGCAATTTGGACTCACGACAATGTACGGTGTTAATCAGACATTCAATATTGCAATGCAGCTTGACTGTCTCGCAGACAGCCTCAATGCTATTTTTAAATTGGCAGAGGCAGCAGGCCACATGGCTAGGTAAGATCCTATAGATGAAAACACAAAACGATAAATTAGTGGTAAAGCAGTTACTTGAGTAGGTAAAGGAGGCAGCCAACGCTACCACAGGGCTGGGCAAAAAGGCGTTACGGAGGCCTGTGGACTGGACAGTTGGGTACGAACCAGAAGGCCAATGGGAAGGAGGACACAGGTGCCCAACCGAAGGGTAAGCATGGCAGTGAGAATGGTATGCCTAGAATAAAGGTGATTGGGATTAGAATTGGGTGACACTGATCAGTAGTTTAATTCAGAGTCATCTCTTCCCGACTCAAAAGTCTCACTTTGGGCTGAAAGTACACCGAAAGAAGGTAGACTTCTAAGAAGAGTCTGAATAAGCCCCCAACTTCTGGAGGCCCTTTCTCAATTCCTGTTGGGAGTGGGAAATATTAGAAATTACTCTTGGCATTAAAAATAGCTCAGTGTAACCTGGATTGTGGGGTTAAAAAAAAATGGAGATTGCATTGGCTAAATCTGGACAATCTGAGCACTCAAAAGAATAACAACAATAAGCTACAACATAATCTATAAAAAATCCATGAGGAATGATATTAAAAAAGAGGGGGAGTTGTTCTTTAATGAAATAATGCTAGCTAATAAATGTAGAAGGAATGACAGAATTTTAAAAAGTGTCACTTTGCAACCACCAATGTAATAAAAATTCATTCAGACAAAGATTATCACTGATGGACAGTTGGGTGAAAAGACATTTGAGAACAGGATCTTCACTGATCTCAAAGTACCACCCCACAAATTTTGTATTAATTACCAAAGGGAAAAGTTATTTTTTATTTTTTTTATGAGACAAGGTCTCACTCTGTCACCTAGGCTGAAGTACAGTGGCAAAATCATAGCTAATTGCAGCCTCGACCCCCTGGGCTCAAGTGACCCTCCAAATTCAGCCCCCCAGGTAGATGGGACTATAGGCTTGCACCACCATCCCAGCTAATTTTATTTTTTTTATTTTTGTTATTTTTAGTAGAGACAGGGTTTCACCTTGTTCAGGCTGGTCTAAAACTGGACTCAAGTGATTTGCCCATCTCGGCCTTCCAAAGTGCTGGGATTACAAGTGTGAGCCACGCACCCAGCAAAATAACTACAGTGGAGAGATCTGGAAGATCACCTTAAGCAAGTGATCAAACTTAGCATTATGAGCCACCTGGGGTCGCGAGGCAGGAAAGATATGTCACCTGTGCAGTATTCTTCCCAAAGATGCTTAACTTGAATTTCATGTGGAAACAGAGAAATCCAGATTGTGGGACAACTTACAAGACAACTATCTTTGACTCTTAAAAAATGCCAATGTCATGAAAGATCAAAAAAAGTAGAGGCATGTTTTAGATTAAAGGAAATGAAGACATGACATGCAGTGCCTGATCTCTGACTGGATTCTGTAGTATTCTTTCATCTTTCTGGCATGTTTGAATTTTTTTCAAAATATAAATTTGGGCAAAAGAGATAACCAAGATAATTGATTAATTTATTGTTATGGCTTCTTGGGGGCAGTTTCAGAGAAATAAAAACAATCTCTGTAACTGGAATAAATTCTCAAGGTTAATCTTAAGCAGTATAGCATGGTCATTAAGAATACAGATTCCACAGCCAGACTAGGCTTAAATCCAAGCTCTGTGAATAATGTAAATTTGGGCAAATTGCTTAATCTCTGTTCCTTGGCCTTGTCATTATAATAGTACCTACCTCAAATGAGTTTTGAGGATTAAATGAATCTATACCTGAAAGATGTCTGGCACACAGTGAGTGATCAATAAATGTTAACTACTATAATTATTACATTACAGAAGTTGTAGGGGGGCCTTTTCTGAGTCCTCTAAAAGGATGACTTTGTTAGGGCCACATTAAGACTGTGGAAACAGAAGAGTATTCAATGGATACATGAAGTCTGTGAGTTAGGGGTACAATGTATAGAGTTTTAGATTAAAACTGCATCCAATAAGTTGGCCTGATACATCTTTCAAACCTATAGAGGAATAATCACACGTGACTAGTATTCCTTTGGGTCCAATAGAAGCCTCTGATCTTCATATAGATTGAATGTATCCAGAACCATAACCTAGCATTTTACTTACATAGCAACCTTAACTCTGACACAAAGATGTTTCTTTTGTTTTGAGGCTGAGTCTCGCTCTGTTACACAGGCTGAGTGCAGTGGTGCAATCTCGGCTCACTGCAGCCTCTGTCTCCTGGGCTCAAGTGATCCTCCCGCCTCAGCCTCCTGAGTAGCTAGAACTGCAGGTGCGTGCCACCACGCCTGGCTCATTTTTATATTTTTTGTAGAGATGGGGTTTCACCATGTTGCCCAGGCTGGTCTCAAACTCCGGAGCTCAAGCAACCCCCTCTCCCTGGCCTCCCAAAGTGCTGGGATTACAGGCATGAGCCCAAATGTCCCATTGGGACATTTTCACAATTGTCCCAATCATAACATGGCTTAAAAAATTCAGAATCCAATCAAACATCAGACATTGCATTTAGTGTTCATGATTTTTTTTTTTTTTTTTTTGTAGAACTTTAATACTTCTGTTTACAAAACTCAGGCATACATTTCAGTTTGTCCTGAACCGTGCCCAAGGCTGTGTGCTCATCCCTGCCAGGGTGTCTGTGCCCTTCATGTACTGCTGACCACGAGGGTGCAGAGCAGAGCCTGGGGTCCGGAGGCTTCGCTGGGCCTCAGTGGGAGGGGAATCTTAATGTGGCCCAGCCCAGAGGACCCTCCATTTCGTCGATTTTGGATTGGGCGACAGAGGAAGCAGATGTCAGGGATGCAGACATGCTGGCCTGGGCTCACTGGAGCCTTTGTTCTTGGCCCTTAGCAGCACGGCTGGGGCTGTGGTCCCGTGCGAGGTGTGTTGGGGGGGTGTGTAGGTGGCTGGTGGTGGCAGCTTGTGCCAGAGTGACACAGGCTTCTGTGGGCCTGGCTGGGGGCAGTTAAAAAGCTGAAAAGGTACTTGGCTTTGTGAGGGTGAGGCTTGGGAGGCAGGGCCCTACAGGAGGCCATGTTCTCTGTCCTGCTTGCGGGGGGAGGTAGAGGGGGAAGGTGGGGCAGATCCCAGCTGGCCTCTGTCTCCTGGCTGCAAGCTGACAGCAGGCCAGGGAAACAGTGAGGCCCTCTGCCCTGGCCCTGGGGAGACGGAGTGCATGTGTGAGGCTGGGGTACCGTGGCCCTGGAGTGGGGCTAGAGTTCATCGCCAGCAGCAGGCTTGTGGGGGGATTTAAAACCAGGGTCCTGTCTCTAAGCCACCCCACAGGGACAGTCAATCCAAGCCTGTTAAGGCCGTGGAACTCGAGGGTAGGCTGTGGGCTGGGCCCCCGTGGGGTCAGGACGGAGGTGGGGGCTGCCCTGGAGGAACATTAGTGTTTCTGAGAGCACCTTAGTGTTGCCCCGCCTGGGCCAGCTGGGTGAGGAGTTGGGGAGCGGGGAGGAGGCCGGCGCCATGGAGTGGGGAAGTGAGCCGTCACCATTGGGGGTCAGCGCTAGTGTAAACAAGCGTCCTCACCCACCCAGGTAAGCCTCCCACCCAAGTGTGGCTCCCTGCTGAGGGAGTACATCAAGGGCCTGGCCCTGGGTGGCGCCGGCAGGCTTGGACACCACCCTGGCAGCAGGAGCCCATGGAAGGCAGGAGACCTGGCAGGGGGTGCCACCCAGTGTCGATGGAGGGGCTGGGCGGGGACACCAGTGAGTCACTGGGCAGAGGCACGAGCACATCCACGTAGCTGAGCAGGGAGAAGCCCGACTGGACGTCCAGCAGGCCCTGGTACCAGTTCTCGTTGATCTGGTTGATCAGCATGAAGACATCGCCCTCATGGAAGCCCAGCTCCCCATCGTTCTCAGGCTGGAAGTCGTACAGCACCTTGCAGCTTGGCTGTTCTCGGGGCGGCACGCTCCTGCTAGGAGTCCAGATGGGCTTGTCGGAAGATCGTAAAGAGGATGAAGCTGCAATCTTGGGGAGTGTGGTGCAGGGGAAGCCCCTGTTGGACTGCTCAGGCTCTCCGAGGTCAAAGGGCTCCCAGGACTTGGGCTTATACTCCCGCTTGAGGTGTGAGGAAGCTTCCCGCATCTGTGCTGGAGCTTCTCCGCCAGCTCGTCCAGGATCTGCATGGCCTGCCAGTGGTAGTCCGGCTGCGCCTCCACCAGGGCCGGGAGTTGACTCACCTGCTCAGTGTCGGTCTCCAGGAGGTTGTGCATGCTGGTTTCTGCTACCTCCTTGGAGTCCTCAAGCTTCTCCAGTGCCTGGCGCAGCTCCTCATCGGGGATCTCGCCCTGCTGCTTCTTTTAGTCAAAGTCCAGGCGGCGGCCCTCCAGCTTCTGCACGTGGTGCTGGATCCCCTTCAGGTATTTCTCACACAGGTTCTGGAGGAAGTCAATGAAGTTCTGCTTGACCTCTATGTCCAGGGAGTTCTTCACTTCTGCCAGGTGCTTCATGGACTCGCCGGCATCCAGCAGTGCGTCACTGAAGTTGGACTCGTTGCCCAGCTCCTTCTGGTGGCAGATCAGGCACTGGCTCAGGAGCCCCTCCGACTGCGGGTAGCCGGGGTTCTTCACCTGGCCCCGGATCTTGCACACCGTGTTGAGCATGGTCAGCTTAGCCTGCGAGGCTGGGTTGGGCTGCAGGTACTTGATGGTCCTTGCCAGCATTTCTGTCAATGCCTTGCCTTGCTGATATCTCCATCTCTTTGAAGTCATCGTCCAGCTTGGTCCCCTCAGCCCCTCCAACCTTCTCACTGACCAGCTGGCTCGCCTTGTAGAACTGCTTCTTCAGCCCTGCAACCGACATGCTGCCTCCCGCCGCTGAACCTCCCTCCCGGACCGTGCCAGCGACAGTCTCCCAGGTGTGCGACCCTCTGTGTGCCTCAGGGGCCCCACCACGTGCTTGCCAGCTCTGCACCTTCCCCGGCGCTGCCTCCAGTTCATGATTCTGAAGTCTCCTTCAATCTAGATCTGTTCGCAGGATTGTTTCAAAGTATACTGACAAAACTTTGAGACTGTAAATGACCTGAGATATACATTATCCTTATTTGAGAATAGTAATTTTTCAATACGCAAGAAAGATCGTTACACATGAGCCAAGACAAATGAGCTGGCCTACTTACTTTGTATATAAATGTGTAAACTCCTCAAGACTTCCAATAACGAACTCCAATGAGGAAATTTGTTCAATGTCTTTATGTCCTTGGTGACAAATGGTTACAGACAATCAGAGCATTTTTCCTACCCACTAATGGTCAAGAAAAAAGCAGACAGATCCTCACTATCTTAGAGAACTAAGTGAGAAAGTTGTTCGATGAAGAGGACTTCATCCAGAGAGGAAGGGGTCTAGCTCACAGGGAAGATGCTGCAGGAGGCTGAGGAAAGTGAGGCTAGAGCAGTAAAACAGATCTGACAACCTGGTGAAGATAAGAAAGTGACCTGACAAAAATGAACGGAGCAGAGTGCTAAATGAAGGGCCCTTTCCATGCTAATCTTGCAAAATGCCCTCAACCAGCCTTAGCATAACTGAGTTTCTATTTAGCTTGTCATATTGTGGAGGGTGGTGGTGGCACAATTTAAGTTGCAGTAAGTTGTGTAACAAACTCACAATAGGGCCCTGCAGAAATATATATATACATATATATACACATATATACATAAAATATATATATAATATATATATAATATATAAAATACATATGCATATATGAATATATATAAAATATATATACATATATATAATATATATGTATATATAATATATGTATATATATATTTTTAGGCAGGGTCTTGCTCTGTCACCCAGGCCGGAGTGCAGTGGTGTCATCTTGGCTCATTGCAACCTCTACCTCCTGGGTTCAAGCGATACCCCCGCCTCAGCATCCCTAGTAGCTGGGACTACAGGCATGTGCCATCACACCTGGTGAAGATATATATATATATAGATGATAGATAGATCGATAGATAGATAGATAGATAGATAGATAGATAGATAGACCTATATCTACAAAGAAGGCCAGGCATGATGCCTCATGCCTATAATTCCAGTACTCTGGGAGAATGAGGCAGGAGGATCACTTGAGGCCAGGAGTTCGAAACAAGCCTGGGCAACACAGTGAGACCTCATTTCTCCAAAAAATAAAAATAAAATTGCAAAAAAACAACAACAAAAATAAACCTCACACCATATATGCGAATTAACTCAAAATGGATCATAGATCTAAATGTAACTATACAATTTCTGGGAGAAGACATAGAGAGTAAATCTTTTCCACTTTGGATTAAACAACAGGTTCTTAAAGATTTCTTAGGTAAGAAACAAAAAAGCACAAGCCATATAAGAAAAAATTGCTAACTTAAAGCTGATCAAAATTAAAAACTTCTGCTCTTCAGAAAACTTATTTATTTTATTTATTTATTTATTTTTTTGAGACAGAGTCACTCTTTTGCCCAGGCTGGAGTGCAGTGGTGCAATCTTGGCTCATTGCAACCTCCACCTCCCAGGTTCAAGCACTTCTTGTGCCTCAGCCTCCTGAGTAGCTGGGATTACAGGAATGGGCCACCACACGTGGCTAATTTGTGTATTTTTAGTAGAGATTGGAGTTTTGCCACGTCTGCCAGGATGGTCTCGAACTCCTGACTTCAAGTGATCCACCTGCCTCGGCCTCCCAAAGTGCTGTGATTACAGGTGTGAGTCACTATGCCCAGCCAGAGAACACTTTGAACAGAATAAAAAGACAAACCACAACCTGAGAGAAGATATTTACCAAACACATATCAGTAAGGCCTTGTTTTTTGTTTTTATTTATTATTTAATTTTTGAGATAGTATCTCACTCTGTGACCCAGGCTGGAGTGCAGTGGCGATCACAGCTCACTGCAGCCTCGACCTCCCAGGCTCAAGCAATCCTCCCATCTCAGCTTCCTGAGTAGCTGGGACCACAGGTGAGCACCACCACACCTGCCTAATTTTTATGTTTTTGGTAGAGACAAGGTTTCACCATATTGCCCAGGTGGTCTAAAACTCCTGGCCTCAAGCAATCCTCCTGCCTCAGCCTCCCAATGTGCTGGGATTATAGGCATGAGCCACTGTACCTGGTCCCTGAAAAGACTTGTATCTAGAATCTATAAAGCACTCTTTTTGTTTGTTTGTTTGAGACGGAGTCTCACTGTGTCGCCCAGGCTGGAGTGCAGTGGCGTGATCTCTGCTCACTGCAAGCTCTACCCCCTGGGTTAACGCCATTCTCCTGCTTCAGCCTCCCGAGTAGCTGGGACTAAAGGTGCCCGCCACTACGCCCGGCTAATTTTGTGTGTGTGTGTGTGTCTGTGTGTGTGTGTGTGTGTATTTAGTAGAGACTGGGTTTCACCGTGTTAGCCAGGATGGTCTCGATCTCCTGACCTCGTGATCCACCCGCCTTGGCCTCCCAAAGTGCTGGGATTACAGGTGTGAGCCACCACGCCTGGCCTAAAGCACTCTTAAAACTCAATAATAACGAATCTCCAATGGGATTACAGGAGGAAAAAAAACCCAATAAAAATACTAATATCCAATTAAAATATGGGAGTAGATTTGAACAGTATAGTAAAGAAGATATTTGCACATGAACATTCAACATCATTAGCTATTAAAGAAATGCAAATTAAAGCCACAATGAGATTCCACTACACATCTAGCAGTAGAAAGGTGAACATTTCTTTAAAAACTCAAATATAAGAATCTGCTGGGCTGGGCCATGCATGGTGGCTCATGCCTGTAATCCCAGCACTTTGGGAAGCCAAGGCAGGTGGATCAAGTGAGGCCAGGAGTTTGAGACCAGCCTGGCTGACAAGACGAAACCCTATCTCTACTAAAAATATAAAAATTAGCTGGGCATGGTGGTGTGTGGCTATAATCCCAGTTACTCAGGAGGCTGAGGGAGGAGCATCGCTTGAACCTGGGAGGCCGAGGTTGCAGTGAGCTGAGATCTTGCTGCTGCACTCCATCAACAACTCTGTCTCAAAAAAACATCTGCTGGGCCGGACATGGTGGCTCACGCCTGTAACCACAGCACTTTGGGAGGCCAGGGGGTGTGGATCAGTTGAGGTCAGGAGTTCAAGACCAGCCTGGCCAACATGGTGAAACCCTGTCTCTACTAAAAATATAAAAATTAGCTGGGTGTGGTGGCGGGTGCCTACAGCTACTTGGGAGGCTGAGGCAGAAGAACTGTTTGAACTCGGGAGGTAGAGGTTGCAGTGAGCCGAGATGGCACCACTGCACTCTAGCCTGGGGATACAGCAAGACTGTGTTGCAAAAAAAAAAAAAAATGCTGAAGATGTGGAACAACTGTGACTCTCACACAATGCTGGTGGAAATGTAAAATGGCACAGCCACTTTAGGAAACAGTTTTGCAGTTTCTTAAAAAGTTAAATATACACTAAGCATGTGAATAATCCAACTCCTAGGTATTTACCCAAAGAAATGAAAACATAGGTTCACACAAAGACCTGTATATGAGTGTTTTTAGGAGTTTTATTCATAATTGCAAAAAATTGGAAGCTACCCAAATGTCCATACATTGATGAATGGATAAACAAACTGATACATCCACACAACTGGAGTACTACTGAGCAATAGAAAGGAGTGAAGAGTTGTCCCTCGGTGTCTGCAGGGGATTGGCTCCAGTACCCCCCGCAGATACCAAAGTCCACAGATGCTGAAGTATTTTATATGGAATGACATAATACTTGATATAATAAATGACATAAGCCTCGGGTATACTTTAAATACCTAATACAGTGTAAATGGTATGTAAATAATTATACCGTGTTTTAAATTTTCTACTGTTTTTATTGTTGTATTATTTTATATATTTTATTTTTTCCAAATATTCTCCATCCATGGTTAGTTGAATCTATGGATGAGGAACCTGCAGATATGGAGGGCCAGCTGTACTGATAGGTGCAACAACATGGATGGTGGCATAATCTCAAAAAAATTATGCTGAGTGAGGCCGGGCAAGGTGGCTCACACCTAGCAGTTTGGGAGGCCGAAACGGGCAGATCACTTGAGGTCAGGAGTTCGAAACCAGTCTGGCCAGCATGGTGAAACTTCATCTCTACTAAAAATACAAAAATTGGCTGGGCATGGTGGCACACGCCTGTAATCCCAGCTACTTGGGAGGCTGAGGCAGGAGAATCACTTGAACATGGGAGGCGGAGGTTGTAGTGAGCTGAGGTCATGCCTCTGCACTGCAGCCTGAGCGACAGTGAGACTCCGTCTCAAAAAAAAAATAAAAAACAATATTAAGTGAAGGAAGTCAAACACAAGAGGCTGCATCCTACATGATTTCATTTATAAGACATTCTGAAAAAGACAAAACTATAGGAACAGAAATCAGATTAGTAGCTAACAGGGGCTGATGGTGGGAGGAAGGGATTGCCTACAAAGGGAAATGAGGGGGCTTTCTGAGGTGACAGAAATGCTTTATACTGGGAATGTGGTGGTGGTTATGTAACTATACATTTGTCAAAACTCATCAAACTATACACTTATAAAGGGTGAATGTTATATGAAAATTATATCTCAATAAACCTGACTTAAGAAAATAATAAAACAAACCTAAAAAAACAACTAAGTAAAAATAAATCTAAGAAAAAAATAACTTACAGTTTTTCCAGTTCAACAGTCATCGTGAGAATGTTCTTGAGCGTTGTAAGTGTGATGTGCGTTGTTCCCATGTCTCTGAAGAAGAAAGCCGAAACATTCATGATATGAACCCATTACAAAATTCTGTACTTCAAAAGATAATTCGAGGACATGTGATTACTTCAATTTTGGCTTCTCTACAAAACAAGCCACTTCAACAGTTTATTTGCTGTAAAATTCCAGAGAGATCTTATTAAAGAAATTTAAGTTGATCTACATCATCAAATTAATAATATTTAAGAGAACTTACACTTTTTTTTTACCATTATCTTACTTCCCATTTCATATTGCATTCACCTATCTTGATTTACTCTTTTCTTCCTTTTTAGAATAATGAACACCTATTCCTCTTTGCTTTCTTGGTTAAGTAATATTCCACCATGTGTCTACATGTTCCAAATATATACAGGTTCTTCAACACTATTCCTTCCCCTGCTGGCTGTCTTGACCATTATACATCCTTTCTTAATCCTTTTCTTTGCCAATAACTTTTGTCAATAACTCAGTTAAAATTTAAATTATGACTTTGTAGCCTAAATGCAAAATACTTTATCTTTGATGACAAATTTAAAAAGCATAAATCATCTCATGACTCATGAGAGTACTATAGTACTTACAGATATTTTAATGCCGGCAGTTCAAAGAGATATGGATCTTCGACAGCAGTCAGAGGATTGCGATTGAGAATTCTGAAAAATGCAATGAAATTAAAATTACCTGCATTTTCAATGTGTGAAACTGCATGAAAAGTCTATATTCATTTTTTGGTATGGAACTTTTAGTTAAAAAAAATAATTTTCTGCTTTTACATAATAAATCACCATTAGACTCTGTAAAGCACTATTCCTTTGGGAACTACCTAGGGCTCTAGAAGATAAAGTAGAGGAGAGAAAGCAGGAAAGAAATAGAAAAAAAAAAAAAGAAGTGGATAGCACAGAAAAAATATGCCACAGAACTTTTCAGGTCAAAAACCCAAGAAATGACTATGTTGGTAGGAAGCCCTGACTCTGTAGGAAACACTATTTCTAGTGTCCTCCATAATTCAAGTTGTTCGTCCAAAATTCAAGTTCCTTTTTTTTTTTTTTTTTTTTTGAGATGGAGTCTTGCTCTGTCACCCAGGCTGCACAGCAATGGCTCCATCTTGGCTCACTGCAACCTCCACCTCCTGGGTTCAAGCAATTCTCTTGCCTCAGCCTCCTGAGTAGCTGGGATTACAGGTGCCCGCCACCACGCCCAGCTAATTTTTGTATTTTTAGCAGAGACGGGGTTTCATCATGTTGGACAGGCTGGTCACCAACTCCTAACCTCGCGTGATCCACCCCCCTCGGCCTACAAAATTGTTAGGATTACAGGCGTGAGACACTGCGCCTGACTGCTTGCCTTTCATCTTTATAAAGTTTTTTAAATTTATGGTTTAATTTGCACAGTTAAAGGAAAAAAAAGGACCAATTCTTTTGCTTTATAGCCAAAGAAAAAGGGATAAATCTAAGAGGAGGAACTGGTCAAAACCATACTCCCATCACATACTCCCACTTGTCTTCTTGTATGACATCACAGCCTTTGTTACACTGCATGTAACCACCTATCTACTTGTCAGTCTCCTGGGCTACCAGCTCCTTGAGGGCAGAGACCACATCGTATTGTCATTGTCATCCCTGTGCCTGGCATGATGTCTGAAATTTACTAGGGATTTAATAAATGTTCATTGAATAAACAAATGACATTTTGTTTATCTGTCAATAAAAAATAAATTCATTTTGATGTGAATTTTTATTCCAAAATGCTGGAATCTATTTTCTTTTTAATTCTTTAAAGTGAACAAGAAAAAGAAAAGAAACAGGAAGAAATAAAAATCACCCTTTAGGTTAACCCAAGAATCATCACTGTACTTTTGCAGAAATTATAAAAATAATAATTATTACAGTGAGTATCTATTAGGCTGCTACGTATTTGTGATCAGAATTTCACATTTCATCCTCACAATAACCTTATGTGGTAGATATTATTATTGCCCTATTTTATAAATGAGGAAACTGAGGCACAGAGCGGTTACATAACTTGTCCTAGGTCACCAAGCTATGAAGAAGCAAAGCTGTAATCTGAACTCATGTGTTTAATCTGTATGAAGAAAAAAGGTTTACTTTAACCTTATGGTTTTACAATTTTTTTCTTTTCTTTCTCTCTCTTTCTTTCTCTTTCTTCATTTCCCTCCCTCCCTCCTTCTTTCACTTCCCTCCCTTCCCTCCCTTCATCCCTTCCTTCCTTCCTTCCTTCTTTTGAGTTAAAGTTTCCATTTATTGGCTGGGCCTGGTGGCTTAGGCCTATAATCCCAGCACTTTGGGAAGCCAGGCAGGTGGATCATCTGAGGTCAGGAGTTCCAGACCAACCTGACCAATGTGGTAAAACCCCATCTCTGTCAGAGCCCTGCTCTGCCGCCCAGGCTTGAGTGCAATGGCATGACCTTGGCTCACTGCAACCTCTGCCTCCTGGGTTCAAGTGATTCTCCTGCCTCAGCCTCCTGAGTAGCTAGGATTACATGTGCCCACCACCACACCCAGCTAATTTTTGTATTTTTAGTAGAGACAGGGTTTCACCATGTTGGTCAGGCTGGTCTCAAACTCCTGACTTCAGGTGATCCACCCACCTCAGCCTTCAGAAGTGCTGGAATTACAGGCATGAGCCACCGCTCCTGGCCGCCAGATTCTTATGTGGGACTCCCACTGTTATAAAGTGCTTAGTAAAGGTGGTGAGTTTAAGACATTTGTATTGATGCTACCCAAACCTCTTGGTGGAGGGACCTAATGAGCCTGTTCTCTGGTGTGAGGGCAAAAGAAAAACAGACCCTCAGTGTCTCTTCCCTAAGTTAAGCATCAGCAAATTAATGAAGACAGAGAGGAGCATCTGCAGAAACTGCTGCTCTAATCCAGACACATCCTGAACACCTCCCTCTACCTCAAAATGAACTGTGTGAAACTAGATTTCTGAACCACAAGAAAGAAAGGTGGAAAGTATTTTCTAAAGTCAGATGTAGAGGAGAATCTTCACCTTGAGTCTAAAGTCCCCTTCAGGCCATTGAATATACCCACTCTGATTTGCTGGGTATGTTACACAGAGAAATCATAGAATTTTTTCACTTACGGCAGAAGAGTAGTCAGGAAAGTATATGGAATTAAAATAGAGCGATGTATTTTCTTTACAATATTTTTTTTTTGCACAATAGCTTAACATAAACACCATTTTGGCCAGGCATGGTGGCTCACACCTGTAACCCCAGCACTTTGGGAGGCTAAGGTGGGCAGATCACCTGAGGTCACAGGAGTTCGAGACCAGCCTGGAGGGGAGGTTGGAGTGCAGTGGCACAATCTCGGCTCATTGCAATTTCCACCTCCCGAGTTGAAGCCATTCTCGACCCTCAGCCTCCCGATAGCTGGGATCACAGGCACCTGCCACCACGACCTGCTAATTTTTGTATCTTTAGTAGATAGAGATGGGGTTTCACCATGTTGGCCAGGCTGGTCTCAAACTCCTGACCTCAAGTGATCCTCCCACCCCGGCCTCCCAAGGTGCTGGGATTATAGGCATGAGCCGCTATGCCCAGCCCCACACTTTGGATTTAACTTTGATTCCTGCTCATATGCAGAGTTTCAAACTGCTTAAATGTCTGCAACATTTAGCTGCAAGGAAGAAAGCTTAACACAAAGTCCTCCAGGGAGCAAAAAACTGCACCACTACGCCCAGCTAATTTTTTTGTATTTTTAGTAAGGATGGGGATTCACTATGTTGGCCAAGCTGGTGTTGAACTCCTGACCTCAGGTGATCCGCCCCACTCAGCTCCTAAAGTTCTGGGATTACAGGCCTGAGCCACCCCGCCCAGCAACAAGGCTAATTTGAGGGTCACTTGTTTGATGCCTTTTCTTGCCCATGCCATAGGTCAGAACTAGGACAAGCAGAGCACGTCATATATAAGCTGCGTAAGTCTCTTGGCCTCTTTGTACCTTAGCTTCCCCACTTGAGAAAAATGAATGAATCTTATAAGACACGCTTTTCAGAGTTCATAATGGGCTTATACCCAGCTGACCAATAATTGTATGAGTTTTTAAACAAAATAGTTGTTTACACGTATTCATCTTCTATTTCACTTACAAGTTGTGTAAAAACTGCATTCCGTGCCAGGCCTGAAATGTTCCGTGGCTCAGTTCCGTAATTAAATTGCAGCCCAGATTTCTACAAAAAAAGACATAAGCCAAAGGAAAAAAAATCATTTCAGAACATTTATCATTTGCTGTGAGTCTAATTTATATAGGATGGAACATAACCTCAGTCCTTTCTCTGTGCACTAAGGAAATCTCACTTTGGAAGATACTGGCTTATGATTTATACTTTAACATTGCACATGTGGTGCATTAGCTACAAAACAGTGAACGCTCAGTAAGTACCTGTGTTAAGTGATCTTTATTTCTCTAGAACAGGATTTCACGACTTCAGTACCATCGACATTTTGGACTATATAACTCTTTGCCGTGGGGGTTTGTCTTATACTTTGCAGGATGTTTAGCAGCATCTCTGGCCTCTGCCTACCAGATGCCAGGAGCCACAACCACAGTTTTGTCAACCAAAACTGTCTCTGGACATTACCAAATGGCACCTGAGTACAAAATCACACCAGTTGAGAACCACTGCTCTCTGATGATTCACTATGATCTGTGTAATAATTCTCACACTAATCTTTGCTAGAGACAAAAAGGAATTGCTATATAATTTTAGTACCTTTCTACTGGTCAAATTTTAATCATATTTCAAAATGAATAGAAAAGAGGTTTATAATTAAGTTTTATAAAAATTCCAAATGTAATAAAGTTATATTTGTAACTTACATATACTGCAAAAATGGTAGTGATTCAAATGTACGTCTTTCAATATACTGTATTTTATTGCAGGATAAATCTCTAGGAAAAATAAAATGAAAATATTGCCTTATAAGTTATCAGTGTTGACTAGTATGAATAATAGCAAGAGTTTAGAATAATATTGAATACACATTTTTCATCTCGACTGTAAACGTTTGGACCTGTATTTGAACTTTCCAGAGCCCCTAACCCTGCCTGTACCTCTCCTAGAGTCTCACCTTCATAATTTTAATAAATAAAATATACAATAGACTTTGGAATTAATTTTTCCTGAGAGCAGTAGACTTGATTAGATGCCCTTTTGTAGTCTCATCAAATCCTAGATTATAAGCTCAAAGCTTTTATCTCTATATATAGTTTCTAATATTAAAATTAATAGCCTCACATTTATACACCTTCCTAGTTTAGGTTTGTTTTCCTATGCCACTTCAGTATCAGAAGAAATAAAAGACATCCTTTCACAGCATTTGAAAGGAAGTTACTTAATACATAACTTTGAACTAATATTCAAATCATATTAATACAATTAATTTCTATCATATTAATAGAAATTAATTTTTGGTTTTATATTGCTTTAATATTTCATGAAAGCAATTTCTTCAGTTATACAGTGATGGGGCTTTTCCCTCCCTCTTTACCTGGATGGTGTAACATTGGCTGATGTCTCCATCTCTAGTCTCTCCATTCCTAAACTATCCTGCACACAGTCATCATATAAACACTCTAGAAGTGGCTTGCAAAGACCAGCACCTCCTGGGAAATTATTGAAGATGCAAATTCTTGGTCCCACTCTAGACCAACTGAATCAATAACTATGAGGGTGGAGTCCAGAACTGAGTTCTAATGTGCCCCCTCAATGACTGTGATGCAGAGCCATCTTACAGCACTGCTGTGATAACACGGTTCCCCATGATGGCTCCTCAGCTTGGCATTCAAAGCCCTAGAAGATCTGGCTCCAATTTCCTACTCTCCCTCCTTGTAATCTACAGGTACTCATGGCATTCCTCGAATACTTTCCTGTGTTTTGCCCTTCTCCCATTTCCCTTTTGCAAGTTTAGAATATTGTCCCCAAGATGTCTGTCCGATGCTACACAATGGCCCTTCAAAGTCCTATTCAAATGGGATTGTTCTAGTAACATCTTCCTGGGTCCAAACTGAAGTCATTTTCCCCTCTTCTATGCTTCAGAAACAATTTATCCCTCCTAGTGCCCACATCCATTTCTTCTTCTTCTTCTTTTTTTTTTTTTGAGACGGAGTCTCGCTCTGTCGCCCAGGCTGGAGTGCAGTGGTGCAATCTCGGCTCACTGCAAGCTCCGCCTCCCGGGTTCACGCCATTCTCCTACCTCAGCCTCTCCGAGTAGCTGGGACTACAGGTGCCCGACACCACGCCCGGCTAATTTTTTTGTATTTTTAGTAGATTCGGGGTTTCACCATGGTCTCGATCTCCTGACCTCGTGATCCGCCCGCCTCGGCCTCCCAAAGTGCTGGGATTAGAAGCGTGAGAATGTAGTTATTTTTCATCCCATTTTTTCTGAGCATAAACTCCTTGAAAGCATGGACTAGGCAATGCTCATCTGCATTGGCCACCATGTTTAAAACTGACACATGGAAATAAAGTAAATTCAAATATTTGTAAAACAAATGAATAGCTGGCCGGGTGTGGTGGCTCATGCCTGTAATCCCAGCACTTTGGGAGGCTGAGGCGGGTGGATTACAAGGTCAGGATATCGAGACCATCCTGGCTAACAAGGTGAAACCCTGTCTCTACTAAAAATACAATAAATTAGCTGGGCGTGGAGGCATGTGCCTGTAGTCCCAGCTACTCGGGAGGCTGAGGCAGGAGAATGGAGTGAACCTGGGAGGCAGAGCTTGCGGTGAGCCGAGATCGCGCCACAGCACTGCAGCCTGGGTGACAGAGTGAGACGCCATCTCAAATAAATAAATAAATAAATAAATAAATAGCTGGGGGAGTGAGTAGAAGGAAAATGATTATTTTAAAGCAAATGTAGTTTTATTACTTCATGGCCTCTGTAGCACTTTGGCATCCACTTGAGGGTCTTTTCACCCACTTTCCTTAAGCCTTTCACATTTGAAAGAATCTGTTTGCAAAAGAGCATCACTAATAAGGATGAATGACATACACACCTCTATGGACAGAGGATAAGAATCAAGCTTTCATAGCAATTGAACATAGTATCTTCTTGTCTCTTAACAGACAGAAGTACTATGCAGGTATCCCTTTCTTGGTAACAGGGCTCGGGAGATAGTTACTGTATAATTAGTGGAGAGTTAGGGGCATTTCTGATATGCTTCTTACTGTAAACATTTCTAGCTCTACCACTTAACCATCATTTTAAACATCTGTTTTAATATAACAATTCCCAAAATGAAATCCTTAATACTAGTCTATTTTCTTGGTAGCTTAATATTCTTGATAATATTATTTCTATAATTCAGCTGATTTCAAATATTTAAATGTTAATTTAATTCCGATTAAATTACTAAAAAATTCTGGATTAATGATGCTCAAATGAATGTAGGTGGTCCATATTTTCTTCTCCTTTAGGCAACAATCTGAAGTTAACTTTAATTCCTTTCATCCTACTAAACCAACTTTTTCAAATATTTTTTTGTGAAGGTCAGACAGTAAATATTTTAAGGCTTTGTGGGCCACATATGATCTCTCTCGCATATTTCTCTTTCTTTTTTCTTTCACAGTCCTTTAAAAATGCAAAAACCATTCTTAACTTAATAGGCCATTAAAAAATAAACCCTAAGTTAGATTTGATCTATTGGCTGTAGATTTGAATAGAAGATGGTATGTAAATCCTTATAAAACAAGGTTCATATGGGTGTCAGTCACTGCTCAGATCTTCTTACCATGTGAAATTTTTTCTGTCTGTATTTTGTCTATACAATTTAAAAACTGAAAATGCATAGGACGTAGCTAATGCTAGAGATGGGCGGAGACCCTATACAAACTTACAGAATTGCAGAATTTTATTGCTGGAAGAAATCTTAGAGATTATCTAATTTGAACCCCTTATTCATTTTAAAAATAATATGACTAAAAACTCAAAAATATGATTAACTAACTTACAAATACTGGAGGGATAGCAGGCCTTCAAATGAATCGTTATGTAATTCAGTCAAATAATTTTCACTGAGAATTCTGGAAAATGAAAAAGTTATTTCTAGATTAAAATGCAAACTACAACTATTTGCTACACAGGACTATCTCCTGCATGTGGAGGAAAGCTGGGTCATGGTCATTTCTAGATGGTGGTATCTGCTCTGCTTTCATTCAAACCTTTTCTTACATTTTCCTTTTTGTGTCCATCTCTCTCCACCACCATCACCACACACACAGGCAAGCACAGACACAAACATGCAAGCACACACACACAGGCAAGCACAGACACATATGCAAGCACACACACACGCAAGCACACACACATATGCAAGCACACACACACACGCAAGCACACACACATATGCAAGCACACACACACACGCAAGCACACACACATATGCAAGCACACACACACACATGCAAGCACACACACACATGCAAGCACACACACACCAGCACACCGCTCCACTCTTCCCACCAAATTGTATCTTTAATGACTCCTCTCTAGATCATAATATACCTTTCAGAATCCAACTCTGGGTGGCACCAAGATCAGCAGAACCTCCATTTCCTCCTCTCTTTTCCCAAACCTTATTATGAAAGCCCCACATGGGACCATGTCAGGGCTGCAAGTGAAGCCATTCAACTTTTTTCTCCCATCAAAAAAATGTGAGAACTACAATGTGCATAAAGTGCACATAACAGAAATGTTGTTTATATTTAATTTAATTTAATTTAATTTCTGAGACAGGGTCTCATTCTGTTACCCACACTGGTCTCAGACTCCTGGCTCAAGTGATCCTCCTGTCTCTGCCTCCCAAATTCTTGGGACTGCAGACATGAGCCACCTCACCTGGCCAAATATTCAGTTTAATAATTGTAAAGCAGATA
Organism: Nomascus leucogenys; assembly: GCF_006542625.1. Classification (NCBI taxonomy): domain Eukaryota; kingdom Metazoa; phylum Chordata; class Mammalia; order Primates; family Hylobatidae; genus Nomascus; species Nomascus leucogenys. The sequence goes on from NW_022096493.1 coordinate 24,473, forward strand.
CCCATGTAAACATTGTTACAAAAGATTATTGCTAGCATCCCAGAAGCCCCAGCGTGCCCCTTTCTAATCATATTCCTCTCTCTAACCCTAATAGGTAACCACTACCCTGACTTTCGTAATGATTTTCTTGCTTTTAAAATGTAGTCCTGGCCTGGCGTGGTGGCTCATGCCTGTAATCCCAGCATTCTGGAAAGCCAAGGCACATGAATCACCTGAGGTCATGAGCTCGAGACCAGCCTGTCCAACATGGTGAAACCCTGTCTCTACTAAAAATATAAAAATTAGCTGGTCATGGTGGCGGGCACCTGTAATTCCAGCTACCCAGGAGGCTGAGGCAGGAGAATCCCTTGAACCCAGGAGGTGGAACTTGCAGTGAGCCAAGATCGCACCATTGAACCCCAGCCTGGGCAACAAGAACAAAATTCCGTCTCAAAAAATAAATAAAGCAATTCTCCTGCCTCAGCTTCCCAAGTAGATGGGATTATAGGCACCCACCACCATGTCTGGCTAATTTTTGTATTTTCAGTACAGATGGGGTTTCGCCATATTGGCCAGGCTGGTGTGAAACTCCTGACCTCAGGTGATCCACCTGCCTCGACCTCCCGAGGTGCTGGGGTTACAGGTGTGAGCCACTGTACCTAGCATGTGTTTTATTTTTAATTTAGAACTCATGTATGTCTTGTCTATATAAGTCAAACTAATGATGTGATACAAACTGTTGTGAAAAATGTTACTTTGAATGTAAGCATTTTTTCCAAAATCATTTATGTGTCTAAACTAATTCCTTCTATAAATCAGGAAGAAAACGATAAAACAATTCAACAAGAAAATGAACAAAGGACAGAAAACTCAGAGAAGAAACACAAATGTTCAATAAACATATGAAGATATTTAATTAAATTCATGAGTGATCAGAAAAATTCAAATTTGGATGGAATCCCTTTTATTCATCCATAACTTCAACAAAAAGTTGGCGAATACCCAGCAGTGAAAAGGTGTGGGGAAATGAATGCTGTCATATTCTGCTGACAATAGAGTCAGTTGGCACAACATTTTTGAGGACAATTAAAATTTTGTGTCTACATAGTCTTCACCCCAACTCTTCCATTTCTAGATATCTATGCTACCGGAATACTTGCCCACTAAGCATAATCTAAACATTCATCAATGGGGAAATTATTAAATAAACTAAGATGCATCCATACTATGGATTATGCGAATATCATATAAGTGATACCATGAAGTGAAAGAATCAAGTTGCAAGATGTTACCCTTTATGTAAAGAAAAAAGATTTTAAAAACCACAAAACAAATCTATTTTGCTTTATGTAAATATATATGTAGGAAAATGGGGAAAAGTCTGGAAGCACATATACTAAACACAGAGTAGCATTACCTCAGGAATGAGGGAGTAGGGCACAAGGAGGGTTTTTGTTATACCTGTTATTGCATTTTTATACATTAAAAATAGAATCATGGGCTGGGGGTGGTGGCTCATGCCTATAATATGAGCACTTTAGGAGGCCAAGGTGGGAGGATCACTTGAGCCCAGGAGCTCAAGACCAGCCTAAGCAACATAGGAAGACCCTGTCTCTACAAAAAATACAAAATTAGGTGGGCATGGTGGCATGCACCTCTGGTCCCAGCTACTTGGGAGGCTGAGGTGGGAGGATCACTTGTGTCTGGGAGGTGAAGGCTGCAGTGAGATGTGATTGTGCCACTGCACTCCAGCCCAGGGCACAAAGTAAGACCCTGTCTCTGAAAAAAAAAAGAGGAAAAAAAAGAATATAACCATGTATTATTTGTATGATAAAAAACTTAAATTGCCTCTTATTTTAGAGAGAGCCTACCAAATTTAATTTTAAAATAACCATAGGATTGCAATCCACAGAGGTTGATTTGGAGTATGGAGGGGAAATATCTTTTCTCAGAGGTATGGACCTCAAAATTCTCAACCAAGAAGGATCTTACAATGCAGTTAGTTTTTTGTCATATTTGGAGAGAATATACTCACAGTTTCTCGGTCCAACTGTATGCTTTCCATACATTTCCATCAATGTATGAAATATAGTTTCCTTGGAAATTTCTGTGAAGAAAGACAGTTTATATCCTTGAATAGGCAGGAAAAGAATGAACAGAATAAATAAAAGAATCATGGCAACATTGTCGGGGATATTCAGAAACAGAAAATAACACCTGCTTTCTCATTTCCAGAGCTATCAGCTTCCCAGTTTGCACAATTCATCAAGAAATAATGCGGGGCCACTGGCACAAATGATGAGGCATCTCCCGGAAGCTTAACTTCCTATCCATCCCATCTCTTGGACAGACGATGCCAGTTAATTACTTTGAATGTAAGTATTTTATCCAAGAGCACTTATGTGTCTAAACAAAATCCTACAAATCAACACAAAAATGATAAATAATTCAACAGAAAAATGGGCATAAGCTTATCTTTATCGATAAATAAGTAGAAAGAAACCCTACGCCAGGTAACACCAAAGCTTTGCCTTCTGTTGAAACATCCTAGGCTTTTTCTTTCCACTCTTATTACAACTGATCTGATTTAGCCCCTTCACAGTTTACTCCTACATTTTGCTAGACCTTTCTATTTTGTCTCCCTGAAATAAGCTTTTCCTTTTGGGCACTCTACATACGGATTCTAAAATAATCCTTTGCATGTCTATACTTGAACATAAAGCAAAAAAGCAAAATAAAATAAAATAATCTTCCTGTTTTCATCATTTAATCTCTCTTGCTTGGAAACTTTCAATGGCTTTCCATACCTCATTGTGTACTCTTTAAGACCCAAGTAAACTTTTAGCTTATCCATGTAGCTTTCCCTGATCTCCACACCTCAAGGACCACAGATTCTGGTAAATTCTAGCACTGATGGTATGCATTATCTTTTAGTAATTAATTCTATATACCTCCGTTTTTATGCCTATTCTCTTTCTTCCCTCCTATCATTTTCATGTTCTGCAGACAATAGCATACTTGGTCCTGGGTTTGACACAAAATGAGTGCTACATATAAAAAGCCAGGGACAAAGATGAGTTCTGGACATAACTAAAGGACTGAGTAATCATGTTAACAGCCAACACTCCTACATATGCTAGGCACTGATGAAGTGTTTCAGATATTCACTCACCTAAATTTCACAACAATCCTATGAAGTGGTAACTAGCATAATCCCCAGTTTAAAGGTGAGGAAATTGAGTCACAGAGCAGAATAACTTGCTCTGGATCACCAAGCTAATAAACAGACCTGGGTTCAAACCCAGGCAGCCTGGCTCCAGAATCAACTCTTAACCACTTAGAGCATCATCGCTGAGATCGGGAGAGTGACAGGCTGCTGTAAGGAGGGTGAAGCGGGCCAGGTGCGGTGGCTCACGCCTGTAATCCCAGCACTCTGGGAGGCTAAGTGGGTGGATCACCTGAGGTCAGGAGTTCAAGACCAGCCTGACCATGGAGAAACCCCGTCTCTACTAAAAACACAAAAAATTAGCCAGGTGTGGTGGCGCATGCCTGTAATCCCAGCAACTCAGGAGGCTGAGGCAGGAGAATCACTTGAACCCAGGAGATGGAGGTTGCGGTGAGCCAAGATCGTGCCATTGCACTCCAGCCTGTGCAAGAAGAGTGAAACTCTGTCTCAAAAAAAAAAAAAAAAAAAAAGAGGGTGAAGCGAAAATAGGAGCAGAGCAGCAGGTAAGCAATGATGTGATGGCGCTAAATAAGAATGGATAAGAAAATGAGTAAGAGTAAAAGACTGGGGTAAAAGTAAAAGACTGGAGAATGGGTCTAACATTAAAGGAGAATGAGGAGAAGGGAGAGTTGACAAGCAAAGGTGAAAGCAGAAAGTCAGTTGTCAGTACGGCTTGGGGAGATAAAGAAGGCCCAGGAAGGCCTACAGGAAAAGGCTGCCATGTCAGGCAAGACACAGAGGACGATTGAGGAAAGGTGATTCTTACAAGGTGGTGAAGATGCCATTGTAGGTGTTGGGCTCTGGCACAGGCACTTGGTGGAGCCTCTGCTTTGGGCTGAGATCAACACATGACAGAGTCTCATCTCCGCAGGTACAGAGCTCACATATGTTGGTGCTTGTGGAGGCCTTCTGTTCCTCTGGTGCAGTTTCAGACTGCACCAATGAATCCTGCGAAGATTCTAACTTTGTAGGTGGACCTGTGACCTCAGTCAGGCTTCGATGCAGAGTCTGAACCTGGTCTGGATGAGGAGCTGTAGTCTTCTCCAGGACTGTGGAATGTCCAATCTCTGTAGTGGGTTCTGGAGTTATGGCAAGTCCCGGGTCTGGAGGCTGAGCTGAGGTTTCCTGCGTGGTTGGAGATGGTTTAACCTCTGTAGTAGGCTCTGTAGTTATGCTAAGCTCCAGGTCCAGAGGTTGAACTGTGGCTTCAGTCAGGTGTGAATGCTGAGTCTGAATCTGGTCTGGATGTGGAATTGTCACCTTAAGGTGCTTTGGAGGAACTATAGTCCTCTTCAGGGGTGTAGAATGTTCAACATCCATAGTGGGTTCTGCAGTGACGGTAAGTCCCAGGTCCAAAGGTTGAACGGGTGACATTGGATGCTGAGCTCGATCCTGACCTGGTGTTGGAATTGTTACCGCTTGATATACTACAAGTTGGGGTACAACTTTCTTAGGAGGCTGAGTTGGGGTCTTCTGCATGGTTGGAGAAAGTTCAACCTCTGTCGTGGATTCTAGAATGATGGTAAGTCCCAGGTCCAAAGGTTGAACAGTGACACTGGGCAATGTTGAATGCTGAGCTGGATCCTGGCCTGGTGTTGGGACTCTCACCTCATAATGAGCTGGAGGTTGAGCAGCAAATTCCTTAGGTGGCTCTGGAAGCTGAACTGGGACCATTTGCTGCCTTGAATGTTCTACCTCCTTAGGGGACTCTGGAGCCTGAACTGTGGCTTCCTGCTGGGTCAGAGAAGGTTCTGCCTCCATAGAGAGCTCTGGAATCTCAGCTGGAACCTCCTGCTGAGTTACAGATGGTTCTATCTCCTGAGGGAACTCTGGAGGCAAAGGTGGGGCCATCTGCTGGGTCAGAGAGGGTTCTATCACCATAGCAGGGTCTGAAGGCTGAGCAGGGACCGCCTGCTGGACTGGAGAGGACTCTACCTCTTTAGGTGGCTTTAAAAGCCGAGTTGGGGCCTGCTGTAGGACTGGAGATGGTTTGACCTTCTCAGGTGGCTCTGATGGCTGAGCTGGTATCTCCCACTGTGGTGGAGGACTGACCTCTTCAGTGGACTTCCGAGGATGACCCGAGGCTTCCTGCTGGGTTGCAGATGGTTCAACTTCCTTAGGGGGCTCTGGTGGCTCAGCTGGGAACCCTTGCTGGACTGGAGAAGGTTCTGCCTCCTTAGGGGGATCTAGAGTCTGAGCTGTGGCCTCTTGGTGGACTGGAGATTCAATCTTTTCAGGAGAATGCAGAGGCGGGGAAGGGAGATCAGGCTGGGCTGGAGAAAAGTCAGCCTGTTCAATGGGAATAGGAGGGTTGTCCTGCTGGACTGGAGAAGGTTCTACCCCCATAGTGACTGCTGTAGGTTTGGTAAGCTCCCTATCTAGATCTAGATATGACACATCTAGAGGTGAACCTATTGCTTCATCATTCAGTGAACTTCCAAAGTCTGAGGAGAGCTGAGTTGGAGGCTGAGTTGTGGTCTCTTTATGGACTGGAAGTTGTTCATAATTTTCAGGTCTACTTAGCTGCTGAATTATGTCTTGCTGGTCTTTCAAACGTTGAAACTGCTCAGGGGACATTAAGGGCTGAGCTGGGGCCTCCTGCTGGGCTGGAGAAGATTCAACCTCCCCAGAAGACTCAGAAGGCTGAGCTGGCTGCTCCTGCTCACTGGGGGAAAGTTCAGGCTCCATGGGAGGACCTGGCGGCTCAGTTGGGGCCTCCTGTTGGGTTGCAGAAGGTTCCACCTCCTCTGGAGGCTGATTTGGGGCCTCCTTCTGGGCTTGGGAAGATTCTGCCTCATTTTTGGGCTCTGATGTCATGGTAACCTCCACATCTGCAGGTTTAATGGTAATGTTGGGCAAGTTATAATGAGCTTGATCCTCACCTGGAGGTTGAACTGTCACTTCATGATTCAGTGGAGTTTGAGCTAGACTCTCCATGGAGGACTCTGGAGGCAGAGCTGGGGACTCCTGCTGGGTTGAAGGTTCTACCTCCTGAGGGAGCTGTGGAAGCTGTGCTGGGGCTTCTTCCTGGAGTGAAGAGGACTGGATGTCTTCCAGGGTCTCTGGATTTTGAGTTTCGGGCTCTCGATGGAACTGAGAAAGTCCAACTTGCTCAGGTGGCCCTGGAGGCTCATCTGCGTTCACCCGGAGTTCTGGAGGCAGGCTGCCAGGATACAGTGTGTCCATACTCGAATATTCATCCTGAAAAGTCTGTTTCTGACGCTGAGGTTTGGATAATTGGTGTGGAATCCCAGTAATCTCAGCAAGGCTCCAACGCTCAGCTAGGTCTTTCTTCAGGTTCTTGGGCGAAACCACAAATTTGGCTGGTTTTGAAACCTCACTGTGTAGTGGAACAAGTATATCATCTGCCTGATGACCTGCAGCCCGATCTAGATCTGCAGTTTTAACCTTATTTTTGAGGCGAGGAAGCTGAACTGGGGTCTGGTTCTGATCCCCATCCAGCAGTGGAACCATCTCTGGGAGCCTTTCTTGCGGAGTCAGCTTGTCATATAAATCCTGCTGGGCAGCCGAGAACTGCTCTGGTCCCAGGGGCAGCTCTCCAGCTGAATCGGTGTCCAGGAATGGAGCCAAATTTTCAGTCGATTCCTGGGGCAGGGATGACATCTGCAAAGAAGCAGAGGGCCCCAGGTATTCAAAGTCCCCCGGGGCTGCTAGGGGAGCAGGTGCATGGGGAGATTCCCACGGGAGATGGGAGGAGCGGGAAGACCAGGGCTCAGGTGGCCCCATGGGGTTAGAGGTCAGCTGGAGCGGGTCGTTGACCCGCACCAGAGGCTGAGCCTCCTTGACTAGGAAATACAATAGTTGCCACGTAAGGAGGGGCCATGGGCCCCAGAAACGCAGCCAAGACATGACACACGCTGGTGCTGCACACTCAACGGGAGCCATTCTGGCAGCCGGGAGATGCTCATGCCCTTTATGAGTGTGCGCCCCGCCCTGTCTTTATGACACCTTTAGTTATGTCACCTTTATTAGGCTCGGGTCCAGATCTGCTCCATGTTACCAGGGCATTCATGTCACAATCCCACCCAAGCACCCCTTCCTACCATGCCCGGCGGAACACCCCTCCCCTCCCCTTAGTGAGGAAGGATTTGGGCCACAGGCCGGGTTGGTCCCAGGACTCCAGTGGCCTGCTGTGGTGTGGTGGGGTGGGGTGGGGTCGGGTGGGGGCGCGGCAGAGCTTCCCAAGGAAGTCACGAGACCTCGCATTGGGATCTTCAGAAGTGCTAGTTCACAGGCCGGGCGCAGTGGCTCATGCTTGTAATCCCAGCACTTTGGAAGGCCGAGGTGGGCGGATCACGAGGTCAGGAGATCGAGACCACGGTGAAACCTCATCTCTACTAAAAATACAAAAAATTAGCCGGGCGTGGTGGCGGGCGCCTGTAGTCCCAGCTACTCAAGAGAGGCTGAGGCAGGAGAATGGCGTGAACCCGGGAGTTGGAGCTTGCAGTGAGCAGAGATGGCGACACTGCACTCCAGCCTGGGCGACAGAGCGAGATTCCATCTCAAGAAAAAAAAAAAAAAGAAGTGCTAGTTCACTTCTGGCAGCCTGAATTCTTCCTCCTCCAAGGCGAAATCCAAGAATACTCTTCCTTCCAGGGAGAGAAACTGACCTTCAAAATGGGCACCAGTTAGGGTGGCAGGCAGGATGCACGTTACAGTCATTTATTCCAAAATGTTGCCATTTTCGCTAAACTGTTGCATGTTTGATAATTAATTCACCACCCTGTTAGGTAGGGGCTACCAGGGAATAAGCAAGGACTTCAAATTTCCTGTAGGAGGGGAGTTGGGGGTGGGCTATTCAGTCTGGGAGAGGTTTTAATCCGAGTGAAGAGCCCTTTGCACTAGGCTGGGAGGAGGCTGAACTGTCATCCTGCCTTAACTCAACACAGCCATTACCCTAGAAGTTACAGCGCCACCCTTCAGAGATCTACCCTGTGTGCACACATGGAGAAGAGGCTTAGGTTGTTAAAGTCAGCATGTTAAATAATTTCCTGAAATGCGACTATAACTAGAACCCAGCTGACTTCCCCCACAGCCATTCTTACCTATTTTATTACTGTCTGGCACAATTATCAGCATGTAAACTCCAAGAAGGTGCTTCATCTTATTCCAGTGCCTAGCACAGGCATAGGGTGCATAGTGATGGTATTAAAATTGAAGGGGGGCCGTGCACAGTGGCTCACATCCATAATCCCAGAACTCTGGGAGGCCGAGGTGGGCAGATCACTGAGGTCAGAAGTTCCAGACCAGCCTGATCAACACGCTGAAACTCCGTCTCTACTAAAAATACAAAATTAGCTGGGCGTGGTGGTGCATGCCTGTAATCCCAGCTACACGGGAGGCTCAAGCAGGAGAATTGCTTGAACCTGGGAGGCAAAGGCTGCAGTGAGCCGAGATCGCAACAATGCACTCCAGCCTGGGCAACAAGAGAGAAACTCCGTCTCAAAAAAATAAAATAAAATTGAAGGGATTCCAAGATTCGCCTCATTTAGGGATGGATCTATTGTTATAATCAGATTTCTGAAATCAGTGCTAACTTCCTCTCACATTTCACAGAAAGCTAGACTTCTTAAAGCTGGAAGTTTCCTTGGTGGGTTTTATTTAAATTGAATTAAAATAATTATTTTACAGGGAAAAACTTCAAAACACTTTGCAACTTTGGGGTAAAAGTTAAATAAAACAGTCTAACCCCAAATTAAGTTCCCACTGAAATGAAACTTTTTTTTTTTTGAGAAGGAGTCTTGCTCTTTCACCCAGGCTGGAGTGCAGTGGTGCGATCTTGGCTCACTGCAGGCTCTGCCGCCCGGGGATCACGCCATTCTCCTGCCTCAGCCTCCCACTTAGCTGGGACTACAGGCGCCCGCCACCTCGCCTGGCTAATTTTTTGTATTTTTAGTAGAGACGGGGTTTCACCGTGTTAGCCAGGATGGTCTCGATCTCCTGACCTCGTGATCCGCCCGCCTCGGCCTCCCAAAGTGCTGGGATTACAGGCATGAGCCACCGCGACCGGCCTTTTTTGCTCCTTTTTTAAAAAAAAAATCCATAAATAGTAAATAATGACTGTTTTGAGATTTAGAAATTTAATCCCTATTTAAGAGATTTCATATGCAGTCATGCGTTGCTTGCCATGTAAGGAGCTTGAGAAATGTATCAGGTGATTTCATCATTGTGCTAACATCATAGTGTATACTTACACAAACCTAGGTGCTGTACCCTACAGCACACCTAGGCTATACGGCATGGCCTAGGACTCCTAGGCTACAAACCTGTACTGTATGTTACTGTACTGAATATTAAAGGCAACTGTAACACAATGGCAGGTATTTGTGTATGTAAACATGGAAAAGGTACAGTTAAAATACTGTATAAAAGATAAAAATGGGGCCCAGGCACAGCGGCTCACACCTGTAATCCCAGCACTTTGAGATGCAGAGGTGGGTGGATCACCTGAGGTCAGGAGTTCGAGACCAGCCTGGCCAACATAGCGAAAAACAGTCTCTACTAAAAATACAAAAATTAGCTGAGTATGGTGGTGCATGCCTATAATCCCAGCTACTCAGGAGGCTGAGGTAGGAGAATCACTTGAACCCAGGAGGTAGAGGTTGCAGTGAGCTGAGATCGTGCCATCGCACTCCAGCCTGGGCAACAGAGTGAGACTCCATAAGAACAACAACAACAACAAAAAGATAAAAATGGTATGCCTGTACAGGGATAGCTCCTTTATACTCTTATGGAACCACCATCATATATGTGGTCTATTGTTGACCGAAACCTCATTTTGCAGCACAGATTGTAAATGATTGACAGAAAGATCATCAGCAAAATAGTCCACCCAAGGTATATGGGAGACAATGAGATCCAAGCAATAAGCCATATTTGAAAGGCATTATAGTTTTTGAAAGCGTAGCACAATCAGTCTTAAGGTCAGTTACATTCTCCCCACTTCTCTGGTATCCTGTTTGAAGGGAGTTCTAAAAAGGCCTGTGTTCAAGCAGCCCAGCATCCCTTACTCCTGGGGCCAGGGAAGACTAACCCCTCTCCTGTGTCCACAACTGTAGTAATACAGTCCTCAGTTCTGCTCTCCAAACTTCAAATAAGGGGACAGAGCCAAGGGTCAAGACTTTGGGAAAAGCCCCAGAAATACCCTGCACTCAAAAAGCAGTTTCAGAGTTTCACATTTTCCTGAGAATGAAACAAATTATCCTCCAAATTCTGCTGCTTCTTTTGAATTATGGTTACACTGGCTATGTTATCCGACCCTTGAGTTTTTTTTGTTTGTTTTTTGAGATGGAGTTTCGCTCTTGTTGCCCAGGCTGGAGTGCAATGGCATGATCTCGGCTCACCACAACCTCCACCTCCTTGGTTCAAGCGATTCTCCTGCCTCAGCCTCCAGAGTAGCTGGGATGCATGCGCCACCGTTTCCCCATGTTGGTCAGGCTGGTCTTGAACTCCCAACCTTAGATGATCCACCCGCCTTGGCCTCCCAAAGCACTGGCATTACAGGTGTGAGCCACTGTGCCCGGCCCTGTTACCTTTGAGTTTTTATCTCCACATACTTGAATTAAACTGTGTAGTTCTTCCCATCTGACATCTACAATCTCTTCACTGGGTCTGTACTCCACAGCTATTTTACCACTTTCTGAAATAAAATTAGCAAGTAACAATTCAGAATCTTTTTCATTCTAAAACTTCCTGAACATAATGGTAGCACCCCACAATGAGACATTCTTTTGGTTTCTAAAAGCAGAAAATAAGAGCATTTTCCTGGAAGTTTCCTCATCATACGCTTCGATTTTTTTTTTTTTTTTTTTTGAGACTGGGTCTCACTCTGTCACCCAGGCTGGAGTGCAGTGGCACTATCATAGCTCACTCCAGCCTGGAATTCCTGGGCTCAAGTGATCTTCCTGCCTCAGCCTCCAGAGTAGCAGGGACTACTCCCCTGTGCCCGGCTAATTCTCTTTTTTAGAGACATGGTCCTCCTTTGTTGCCCAGGCTGGTCTCAAACTCCTAGCTTGAAGTGATCCTTCTGTCTTGGCCTCCCAAAGTGCTGAGATTTCAGGCGTGAGTCACCATGTCCAGTCTCACAGCTCAGTTTTTAACGTGTGTATGAAATACCAACTGTGTTTTGTTCAAAGGACTTTATGATCTTACAGATAGGAACTAAGGAATAATAAGAAATAAAAAATGTGGACACAAAAATGTTGAATCACAATATGATTAAATGGTAAGGCATCAGGTGGGGGGTCGAAGTAAGTTCAAATCCAAAATAGAGACCACTGGGCTAGTAGACACTTCACATTAGAAGCATGGCTAGGTGTCTACTCCCTGAGAACCAAAATTCCACCAGACACAATGAACAAAGCTTCAGAGAGAGAGAACATTTGAACATTTTATGGCAGAAAATGGCTCACATACTCTATAGACAATACTACTTCCTTCAAGGCAAACTAGAGCTATAATGCTTTTGGTCTAAGAAGTTTTCAGTGTGTGCAAGGGATACCTTTGCATAATAGGGAGAGGTAAACAACCCACACATTTAGCTTGGTTATTAAAGGTCCTCCCTCCCTATAACCTGATAGGTTATTTCCCCTAAGATCCAGATGAGTACACATTAGATGAAATTCCAGAAGTTATCTTCAAACTTTGCTACTCATTGAATGTCATGAAGATCCTGGAAAAAAAAAAGAAAAAAACAAAGAACAACCTTGCTACTCAACAAGGGATTGATATTATCACACTTGAGAGAAATTCAGAATCTCAGGCCTAAACCCAGGCCTACTAAATTAGGATCTGCAGTTTCTCACAATCTTCAGGTGATTCTATGGTCATTAAAGTTTGAAAAGCTGCCTTGAAACAGTGCTTCCTAAAACTGAAGTGGAGGTGCAGCAAAAATCATCTGGCAAATTGTTAAAAGTTATCTCAAATGCAACCCAAATTTACAGAATCCCAGGTGAAGCTCAGTGATCTGTATTTTTATCCTTCTCCCCAAATAATTCTGATGTGCAGGCAAGTTTGAAAACCACTGCTTTAAAGAAAATGGGTACTCCCCTTACCGAGTAGAAAGTAGGATTTTGGAAACTCATGCAAGGGAAGCAAAAAGATGCCTCAGGAGGCATGATTACAACAGGATTGGTGCAAATGGAAGCCGAAGCTTAACCACAGACATTAATATACGCCTACAAAAGAAAAAGGAAGTCAAGTGGTCTGCATAAATTCTGAAGAAAAACAGTGAACCAAAGACCAAAATTTGTCAATGAATTTCCAGCACAGTCTAGGTTAAGGGAGTGAATTTCTTGACTGAATGACACAGACTCTGGACCACCTGATCGGTTATTACCTTAATGGAGGAATTATATTACAATGTATAGGTACTTTAATTAGAATGACCTGGCAGTTACTGAGGCAAAATTTTCTGCTCCTTTGTATTCTGTAATACAAGAAGGATCTACATGGATGTTCTCTTCTCTGAACTGTTTGGATGAACTGGTCAATGGCACTCATCATGCCTGGGGTTTTAAATCTGCATTGTGGTCATTATCTGTTATTTAATTAATTTCTCATATTTTTAATAAAAAGTTTGCCTATATATTTTAGACAGAAATTACCTTACTTTGCTGAAATTCTGAGAAATCCTAGACGGTTTTCAAGGCCGGGCTCAAATGTCACCTCTACTACCCTTTGCTGTGCCTCCTGGCGCTGTGCTTCTGACACTTTGTACCGTCCTCCATGACAGCGTGAGCACAATTATATTACAGGCAATTACTCATGCCCCCCTGGCTCATTTGTTGACTCCTTTAGAGCACAGATCATGTTTTAGTTATTGTAGCAACTAAAACAATTATTTGTTCAACCAATGACACCCATAAACAAAAGTACCTGCCGAGGGCAGAGATGCAGGGGTAAAGTCATGCCAAGATTAAATCCCAGAAACCACTGTAGATTTTTCAGAGTTGACCCCTACATTTATTGTATTAATTCTAAAAAAAAAATTAGTGTTTTCAGACTTCTAGACTTCAAAAGACAACTCTCTATATAATGTGTGTTTCTAGAAGGAAAAACTGTAACATTGTCCCTTTATTTCTAATTGGTATCTGAGAAAAGAGGCCTCACTCAGTATTGGTATAGGGAAGGGGGAAGTTCATTTCCAGCAGAGGTTAATATTCCAGAACTAATAAAATCTAATTATTTAATCTGCTATTACACATCTATAAACCATGAATGGCATATCAAGAAGAAATAATCTGTGATGCATTGAAATCTTTTAAAAATTATGAAACTTACTTGTCAAATGTTACAAGGATTCACCTTTTCATATGGAATAGTGTCCCAATCTGGTATTAACGTTATTACTGAACAAGGCTGTGCTCTTTGAGTACATTCCATTTGCCCCCAATCCCTATCTTGTGTCGGTAATAATACAAAAATCACCAGCTAGCTTTCATAGGTGCTTTATTTTTTTTGAGACAGAGTCTCGCTCTGTCGCCCAGGCTGGAGTGCAGTAGTGCAATCTTGGCTCACTGCAACCTCCATCTCCTAGGTTCAAGCCACTCGCCCGCCTCACTCCCAAGTAGCTGGGATTACAGGAGCCCACCACCACACCTGGCTAATTTTTATATTTTTAGTAGAGATGGGGTCTCACCATGTTGGCCAGGCTGGTCTCAAATTCCTGACCTCAAGTGATCCACCCGCCTAGGCCACCCAAAGTGCTGGGATTACAGGTGTGAGCCACCATGCCTGGCCTATAGAGTGCCATTTGCCAGACATTGTGCTGAGCACTTTAAAGTGCATTATCTTATTTTATCCTCAGATCAGCCCCATAAAATATCTACCATTATTACCTCTACATGTATATAGATATATGTATCTATCTCTCTATATATATATTTACATACATTGGAAGTCTCACCAGTGTTTTAACTTTTGCTTTCAACTACTATACATATTTTAAAGAGCTTAAGAGGAGAAACAATCATTTGTGTTTTAAAATTTTCCCAGATACCATTTCTGCTGCTCTTTCTTTATCTCTGAAGTTCTAGTATTACCATTGGTATAATTTTCCTTTGGCCTAAAGACCTTCTTATACATTTATTTTATAGCAGAACTTCTGACAACACATTCTCATAGATTTTCTTCATCTGAAATGTCTTTTTTTTCTTTTTGCCTTAATTGTTGAAGGGTATTTTTGCTGGATATGGAATTCTGGATTGACATTTCTCTCACTGCTTTAAAGATGTTCTGCAGTTACTTGAATCGCTGAAAGGCTTAAAGTTGGGGACCGGCTCTATCACATACACGTTTTATAGAAAGGTTCATTACTTTTATATCTTCATTGTGGACCATAGCCTTTATCATCACTAAATCTTTGTCTCATTTATGAGTTTTTAAATTTTGCTTTGAACCTAAACTTTTATAACTCCTTTCTTTTTATTTCCTATAATGTGGAGTTTATCAGGGACAACATAGGCGGTTGGAAATACATAACTGGAGTTTAGAAGAGAGGTCTAGGTAGGAAAATGGATCTAGAAGTCATTGATATTTTGGTGGTAATTGAGTCAACTGATAATTAGGGGAAAGTTGAGGAAACTAAATGCTGAGGACTATCACATGTAAGAGGGATGTTTGAAGGAGGAATAACTGGTCAAGGAAATTGGGTCATGAGTGGCAACAGGAAATTTAAGAAGGATGTAGCGGCCAAAGGTATCATACATGCCTTGTATATGTATGTAGATATATATCTTTCAATGTATGTAGATATATGTCTACATACATATACAATGTATGCATGTAGATATACATTGGAAGTATAGATACATACTTATATATCTATATACATTTAAAGTATATATAGATATATACACACATACACACACACACACATATATACAATTATAAGGGAAGGGGACTAGAATAAAGAAACTTATATGGTTGCAATACTTTCACGTTTCATTTAGAGGTAAAATGCTAACTCTAAGTAGGTAGGTTAGGTATATATTTTGTAATTCCTACAGCAAAAACATAGCACAGATATGACCAAAAGCCATTTAATAAAACATAACACTAAAAAATATTCAGTTACTCCAAAAGTAGGCAGAAAAAAGAAACAGAAGAAACCCCCCCAAAAAAGAGATAATCAGAAAGCAAATAATAAAATAGGAAACCTAAATCCAGTCATTATCAATCATATTAAATGTAAATGGTCCAAAACACATTAATTAAAAGACGCTGTCAGATTACATTTAAAAGAAAAATAAAAAAACAAGAAACCATTTGAAAATATAATGATGTGGCCAGGTATGGTGGCTTACGCCTATAATCCCAGCATTTTGGGAGGCTGAGGTGGGCAGGTGGCTTGAGCCCAGGAATTCAAGACCAGCCTGGGCAACATGGCAAAACCCCATCTCTATTTTTACAAATTGACAAGTAAATGAATATCATGATATATAGATTAAAAGCAAAAGGGTAGAGAAAGATATGTCATTCTAACACTAGTCAAAAACAGTATAATATTACTAATGTAAAACACTAACTTTATATTAGTACTAAATAGTGGTTTGTCTGTCTATTTTCGAGACGTGGTCTTGCCCTGCTACCCAGGCTAGAGTGCAGTGGCACGATCTCGGCTCACTACAACCTCTGCCTTCCGGCTTCAAGCAGTTCTCCTGCCTCAGCCTCCCAAGTAGTTGGGATTACAGGTGCCTGCCACCGTGCTTGGCTAATTTTTGTATTTTTGGTAGGGACAGGGTTTCACCATCTTAGCCAGGTTGGTCTCGAACTCCTGACCTCAGATGATTCACCCGCCTCGGCCTCCCAAAGTGCTGGGATTACAGGCATGAGGCATCGTACCCGGCCTGTATGTATGTATGTATGTATGTATGTATGTATGTATTTGTTTATTTAGAGATGGAGTCTTGCTCTGCTTCCTAGGCTGGGGTGCAGTGGTGTGATCTCAGCTCACTGCAGTACCCACCTCCTGGATTCCAGTGATTCTCTTGCCTCAACCTTCTGAGTAGCTGGCACTACAGACGTGTGACACCATGCCAGGCTGTTTTTCTATTTTTAGTAGAGACAGGGTTTTGCCATGTTGGCCGGTCTGGTCTCAAACTCCTGACCTCAGGTGATCCACCTGCCTTGGCCTCCCAAAGTGCTGGGATTACAGGCATGAGCCACCACCATGCCTGGCCAAATAATGGTTTTTAGTATAATGATTATTAACAGAAATAAAGGTTATTTCAGAATGATAAAGGGGTCAAATAATCATCAAGAGGACAAAACTGTAAATGTTTCTGCATCTAATAACAGGGCCTCAAAATACAGGACGCATAAACAGACAGAATTTCCAGGAGAAACAGAACAAACCCATAACAATCGTTGTAGACTTCAACACTCCTTTCTCAGTAATCACTAGAACAAGCAGACAGGAAATCAGCAAGGAATAGAGAAGACCTTAACATGATCAACCAACTTGACCTAATTATTATTTATGAAACACTTTACCTAACGGCAGCAGAACACATCTTTCCTATTACAAACTGAACATTCACCTAAACAAACAATGTTTCAGGCCATATACAAACCTCTAAATTTTTTTTTTAATTCATCACACCAAGTATGTTCTCTAACCATAATGGAATTAAATTAGAAACCAACAACAAAGATATCTGGGAAATCCCTAAATGTTTGAAAATTAATGTTTTAAAACAAATCATGGGTCAAAGAGTAAGTCATAAAAGAAATTTTACTATATTGTGAACCAAATGAAAATGAAAATAAAATATATATCACAAATTCTAAGATATGTTTTTAAAAGTGCACAAAGGGGCTGGGCATGGTGGCTCATGCCTGTAATCCCAGCACTTTGGGAGGCTGAGGCAGGTGAATCAACTGAGGTCAGGAGTTTGAGACCAGCCTGGCCAACATGATAAAACCTCATCTCTACTAAAAATCTAAAATTAGCTGGGCATGGTGGTGGGCGCTTGTAATCCCAGCTACTTGGGAGGCTGAGGCACGAGAATCATTTCAACCCGGGAGGTGGAGGCTACAGTGAGCCAAGATCGTGCCACTGCACTCCAGCCTGGGAACAGAGCAAGATTCTGTCTTAAAAAAAAAAAAAAATGCATAATGGAGTACAATGGTTTAGCCTGGAATCTCAGCACTTTGGGAGGCCAAGGCAGGAGGACTGCTTGAGCCCAAAAGTTCAAGACAAGCCTGGGCAATATAGTGAGCCCTCATCTCTATTTGAAAAGAAAGAAAGAAAAATCAAAGAAAATGAGGTATATATGCACAATAGGATATTATTCAGCCATTAAAAAAGTGAAATCCGGGCCAGGGGCGGTGGCTCAAGCTTGTAATCCCAGCACTTTGGGAGGCCGAGGTGGGCGGATCACGAGGTCAGGAGATCGAGACCACGGTGAAACCCCGTCTCTACTAAAAATACAAAAAATTAGCCGGGCGTGGTGGCGGGTGCCTGTAGTCCCAGCTACTCGGAGAGGCTGAGGCAGGAGAATGGCGTGAACCCGGGAGGCGGAGGTCGCAGTGAGCCGAGATTGCGCCACTGCACTCCAGCCTGGGGGACAGAGCGAGACTCCGTCTCAAAAAAAAAAAAAAAAAAAAAAAAAAGGGAAATCCGGGCCGGGCGTGGTGGCTCACACCTGTAATCCCAGCACTTTGGGAGGCTGAGGCGGGCGGATCACGAGGTCAGGGGTTTGAGAACTGATTGGCTAACATAGTGAAACCCCGTCTCTACTAAAAATACAAAAATTAGCCAGGCATGGTGGCGGGTGCCTGTAGTCCCAGCTACTTGAGAGGCTGAGGCAGGAGAATCGCTTGAACCCGGGAGGCGGACATTGCAGTGAGCCGAGATTGTGCCACTGTACTCCAGCCTAGGTGACAGAGCAAGACTCCATCTCAAAAAAAAAAAAAAAAAAAAAGTGAAATCTTTCATCTATAAAGCTAGAGGTTTGGAAAATAAAACCTGTTTGCAGCAACATGGATAGAACTGCAGGACATTATGTTAAGTGAAATAGGACAAGGACAGAAAGACAAGTGTCGCATATTCTCATTCATATGTGAGAGATTAAGAAGTTGATTTCATGGAGATAGGCAGTAGAATGATGGTTACTGGGGGCTGGGAAGCAGGTAGGGATGAAGACAAGTTGATTCACGGGTATAAAAACTCAGTCAGATAGAAGGAATAAGTTTTAGTTTTTGTTTGCACAGTAGGGTGACTAGAGTCAACAATAACTTAGTGTATATATTAAAATAGCTAGAACATTTGTTATCTTCCCAATACAAAGGATAAACATCTGAGATGATGGATAGCATAATTAACCTGATTTGATCATTACACATTGTATGAATCTACCAAAATATTACATGTACCCTTATAAATATGTACACTCCACCTTAAGGAAACAGTGAAAAAAGAAGGTGTGGAACAATAATGAGCACAACAAAATCAGAGAGGAAAATCTTTGTGAACTTGGGTTGGTCAGGCCAGGAATCAGCAAACCATGGCCAATCCACTACCTGTTTTTGTAATAATCAAAAGAATAGCAATATAATTGATAATTTGTAAATTATGTGAAATTGAAACTGCAGTGTTCATAAAGTTTTATCGGAACAGCTATTCTCATTCACTTACATATTGTCTACGACTGCTTTCATTGCTACAACGGCAGAGCTGCAACAGGGACAGCAAGGCTGAAATATTTACTATCTGACCTTTTACAGAAAAAGTCTGGCAAGGTCTGGGTTAGGCAGAGTTGTTAGATGAACACCAAATCTGTAAAAGAAAAAATGTGGTAAATCAGACTTCATCAAAATTTAAAACTTATGCTCTGGGAAAAAGACACTGCTAAGACAATGAAACACAAGGCACAGATGGGGAGAAAATACATGAACATCACACAGCCTAACATAGCACTTATATCCAAAATATATAAAGAACTCTTACTACCCAATAATAAGAAATTGGTCAGGCATGGTGGCTCATGCCTGTAATCCCAGCACTTTGGGAGGCCAAGGCAGGCAGATTGCTTGAGCTCGGGAGTTCAAGACCAGCCTGGGCAACATAGCAAAACCCCATCTCTATTAAAAATACAAAACTTAGCCACACATGGTGGCATGCACCTGTGGTCCCAACTACTTGGGAGGCTGAGGTGGGAGGATCACCCTGAGCCCAGGGTCGAGGGGAATGACAGGCTGCAGTGAGCCAAGATCAGGTCACTGCACTCCAGCGTGGGTGAAAGAGCAAGACTCTGTCTTAAAAAAATAAAAGAAGAATAACAATAAAGAAAGCAATCCAATTAAACATCTTAAATAAAGATTTTGGTATCTTGGCCAGGCATGGCGGCTCATGCCTGTAACCTCAGCACTTTGGGAGGCCGAGGCAGGCAGATTGCTTGAGCCCAGGATTCAAAATCAGTCTGGGCAACATATCAAAACCCCATCTCTATTTAAAACAAACAAACAAACAAAAAACTAGCCAGGTATGGTGGTGTGCACTTGCAATCCCAGCTACTTGGGAGACTGAGAGGTGGCAGGATGGCTTGAGCCCAGAAGGTGGAGGCTGCAGTGAGTGCTGACTGTGCCACTGCTCTCCAGCCTGGGCAACAGAGCAAGACTCTATCTCAAAAAAAAAAAAAAAAAAAATTTAGCATTTTTCCGTAAACAATGATATACAGATGGCAAATAAAAAGATGCACAAAAAAGAGGCTCAGAACCATTAGTCATTAGGGACAAGCAAATTAAAACCACAAGGTGCTACCACCGTATACTTATTAAGGTGGCTAAAAAAAGAACAACGACAAAAACTGACAATATCAAGTGCTAGGGAGGATACAGGGCAACCAGAATTCTTCATACATTTGCAGGTAAGAATGCAAAATGGTACAGCTACTTTGGAAAGCAGTTTTGGCAGTTTCTTATAAACATACAACCCTGAAATCATACTCCTAGGTATTTACTCAAGAGAAACAAGTATTGTGTTCATACAAAAAACATTATGGAAATGTTTGGGGCAGCTTTATTCATAGCTGCCAAAAACTAGAAATAACCAAAACAATTTTGAATCGGATGAATTACCAAATTTGGCTGGATCTTGTTTGGACTTCTGCTTTGCTTTTTAATCAGCCATTATACCAGCAACTGTTGCACAGGCCCGTCAGCACTCGAAGAATAAAAACAAACACACAGGACCAGGTAAGCTTCTCCTACTAACCCAAACGATCCGTTTCCTTAACACAATTTAAAAACCACAGCTAGGGGTGTGAACACAGGCATGTTTTTCTGTGTGTTTGTGTGCCACAATCTGTCCAAATCCTTAATTCCCTTTTAAGGAACAGATATATAATAAAAATCCGAAAGGAAACACATTAGAAATGCAAAGAGGTTTGCAAAACAAGAGGCTTCTTTCGTTCCAGAAAACTACACCAAAACAAGCGGAGAAAAATGAATGTAATGGATATGTGTTTGCCAAAGTTTAAATTCTGCCCGGTGGAGACACTGCACTGGCACAAATTTTGAGGAGAAAAAAAGGGGATTGGGGGGACGGGGAGCAAGCGAGTGCGGCCTGCAAACTGCAACAATGCAATCTCCATTTTGAACAATGCGCTTCTTTCCTCTTATAAATCTAGTTTTTTGCTACTTGATGTGCCCTCCCATTTCCCCTCTGTTTAGGGGTCGGCGGGGTTGGCGGGATGCACAGCACATAAGTGAGCAAGGGGGGAGGGGAGAGGAGGTGGAGAATGAGTCTGCAGCAACTGCGCTGGGTGGGTACCTGCAGTGCTGCTGAAGCCGCTTTCCGTGGAGTAACTGGCGTCCTCGTCGTCATCTTCCAGCTCCTCCGGATAATCGGAGCCATCCTCGTCCTCCTCCATCTCATCCTCCTAGCTGTCCTCAGACTCCTGGGTCTCCTCGGCATCGCCGCCCCCCTCCTCTTCCTCCTCCTCCTCGCTCTCGTGGTCATCATACACCACTTTGTTGACGGCCCTCCGGGCCGCGGTGGTTCGGGCTAGGTGGCTGCCCCCGACCCCCCTCCGGCCTGGTGCGCTGCTGCTGGCGGGGGGCGGGCCGGTGGCGGCGGCTTCCTCCGGCTACTGCTGCAAACCCTGGGCGAGCTCAGCCGCATCTTGGGCGCCACCTCAGCCTGGCGGCTGCCCACCTGCCCCGGCTACTACCGCGTATCCGCGAGCAGAGCCCCCGATGGGTCCGGACGTGGGCGGCGGCGGGGCCGCGTCGCAGCGCTCCGCAGCGGGAGCCGAGGGCTGCTTGGTCGGCCTGCCCCGCCGGCCCCTCTTGTTGGAGCCCACGCGAGGGGAGAAGGGAAAGCGGACGGGGAGGGCCGGGCGCAGTGGGGGCGGTGGGGAGCGCCGGGGCCGGGTTGGGAGGCCCGAGGGGCCGGGGCGGGAGAGGCCTGGGCGGCGGAAGCGGGTGGAGGGAGAAGGCTAAACCGAATTGAGCCCACTCAATATCGCCTTCAACCGCCACCTTCTTTCTTCCCTCTATAGGAGCGCGGTCACGTGAGCTGCGCCGCCGCCGAGCCTGGGAAGGGGGCGAGGTGGCGCGGCGGCCGCTAGGGGGAGCGCGGGAGCATTGAGTCCGGGGCGGAGAGCTCGGGGCGCCTGGACTTGGCGCAGCACGGCGCTCCGGGTGCGGGTGGCGCGGCTGAGAGAGGCCCGCAGCTCGCGACATGCCCCGCGTCTAAGGCCTTCGGAGATCACAGTCTCCGCGGACCCCTGGCTGGAGCCCAAAGCCGGCCGGACCTCCTTCCCGCGACTCCCCTTCCGCGGCTCGGAGAGGAAGGCAGGAGGGCTCCCAAATATCGTTCCCCTCCCGCAGAGGCAGCGAGAGAAAGAAAAAAAAGTCGCGGAGGAGGGCGGTCCGAGCGACCTAAGGGACAGGGCAGCGCCAGCGACCGAAGGAAATTAGTCAGGGTGGGGTACAGGGAGACAAGCCCCCAGAATTTAGGAAACTCCGAAGCTTGGAGCTGGAGTCCTGAATTGACTCCAATGACAACTGCTCCGGATCTGTGCCAGGAGCCGCGCCCCGGGCTGCCACGCCCGGAGGGAGGGGGGCCCTAAGACCTGCTGCATGGAATCCCCACTCGGAAAGCCTCAGTAAAGTCCAGAATGCAACTACTGCATGTTCCAATCTCCCGCCACCTTCCCAGTGTCCCAGCTAGGACCCCGACCACCTTAGCAAGAACTTACCTCTCCTTTGCAGTGGAAAAGAGGGAACCCTGCCTAAAACCTACTTCACGCTGTTATAGGTTTGTATCATCGGGAAATAACCTTAATTTATTTACCTGACAAGTCACTAGGTTTGAGCTTAGCCCAGGGGACGAATCATGGTGACATTTCGGGCACCCTCAAACCTTATCACAGGGACTCAACCCTGAGTGGTTGAGGTCGGTTGTTCAGATAAGAGAAAGGTTTGCTGGGCGCAGTGGCTCACACCTGTAATCCCAGCACTTTGGGAGGCCGAGGCGGGCGGACCACAAGGTAAGGAGTTCAAGACCATCCTGGCTAACACAGTGAAACCCCATCTCTACTAGAAATACAAAAAAAAAAAAAAAAAAAAAAAAATTAGCCGGGCGTAGGTGGTGCACGCCTGTAATCCTAGCTACCCAGGAGGCTGAGGCAGGAGAATGGTGTAAAACCCGGGAGGCGGAGGTTGCAGTGAGCCGAGATCGCGCCACTGCACTCCAGCCTCGGAGACAGAGCGAGACTCCGTCTCAAAAAAAAAAGAAAGGTTTTATAAACATATATTAATATTTATTGAGATAAGTGACAACCAAAAAGTAATTTAAAGAAAAATAGTTGGCCGGGCGCAATAGCTCACGCCTGTAATCCCAGCCCTTTGAGAGGCCACAGTCGGACGATTGCTTGAGGTCAGGAGTTCGAGACCAGCCTGGGCAACATAGCAGGACCTCGTCTCTAGAAAAAAATTGAAAAATTAGCCGGGCATGGTGGTGCGCACCTGTGGTCCGAGCTATGCCAGAGGGTGAGGGGGGAGGATCACTTGAGCCTGGGAGGTGGATGTTGCACTGAGCCATGATTGCACCTCTGCACTCCAGCCTGAGTGACAAAGCAAGACCCTGTCTCAAAATTTTTTAAAAAGAAAGAAAAATACCTAAGAGGATTCTGTACATCAAATGGCTTATTTCAATCTAGTTAGGAAAATGGAACATACATGTGAAATGAAAATTAAAATACAAGCACTAATTGCCAAATAAATGCATTCAATACAGTTTGGTTGAGCTCTAAGGGTGGCAAATGTGTATATGTCTTCAGGGACTAGGTAAGTAATGTAAGTCAATAAAGTAGACAAGGTGAAGACCTAGGCCAATGGAAATGCCCATATTTCATTTGAAGAGGGTGGCCAGGTGTGGTGGCTCAGGCCGGTAATCCCAGCACTTTAGGAAGCCAGGTGGGCGGATCACTTGAGCCCAGAAGTTCGAGATTAGCCTGGCCAACATGGTGAAACCCCATCTCTACTAAAAACATAAAAATTAGACAGGCATGGTGGCATGTGCCCGTAGTCCTAGCTACTCAGGAGGCTGAGGCAGGAGAATCACTTGAACCTGGGAGGCAGAGGTTGTGGTGAGCGGAGATTGTGCCACTGCACTCCAGCCTGGGCAACAGAGCGAGACTCCTTCACCACCACCCCCCCCCCAAAAAAGAGAAAAGTTAAACAAAACAGACCAAAAAAATCCCAACTCTTCTTTGAATGGATTAGCAGGTATTTGCTGTTTTGCTCCTTTATGCTTTCATGAATTTTCTGTGGCTTCAAGAAGAAAAATGTTAAGTCAGTGAATACTGTATAGGTTGAGCATCCTTATCTAAAATGCTTTGGATCAGAAGTGTTTTGGGCTTTGGAATATTTGCCTTATACTTACCAGTTGATCATTTCTAATCTGAAAATCTGAAATGCTCTCATGAGCATTTCCTTTGAACAGCATGTTGATACTCAAAAACTTTTGGACCTTGGAGCATTTTGGATTTCAGATTTTCAGAATAAGGGTACTCCACCAGTATCCTTTTATCTATGATTTAATATAGCCCTTCTTTCTTCAGAATTACTGAGTGACTCATTCCTGTAATGCTGCTAAATTTTTATTATTACCTTAATATTTAACATTTATTGATCACTAATGTGCCCAGGCACTATGGTGGATGCCTTATCATTATACTTTTAAGTCTTATAGTGGCACACAGTCAGGTTTTATTATATCCTCATTTTACAAGTGAGGTAAATAAAATGTCTTAGAGACACAGAGAGGTTGTATTTTGTCCATGTCCACGTATCTTATAAGCACATTAGCCTATTTAAAGCCAGATCTCTCCGAAAGCCCAGTTTTTTCAGTTCCCTCAGTTTGCCATTGAGGAAACAGGAAAATCAGACTCGCTGTCATCAATTGCCTCACACATACTCTTGAATTCCCTTTGAGTGGGAACAGAAATACCATTATATGTGTTCCTCTACGTCTAGTCCTAGACATTAATTTGCCTTGTTTCTTTTAAGTTAGTGACCATCTCTGTTGAAGTCTTTAAATCCATTAAAAGTGAATGGAAACTTAGGAGAGTTTTAGGCTGGAGGGGAAGCCCCTCTTCTCTTCAGTTTGGGCTTCGATTGTCCAGAAGTAAAGAAGAGGAATGAGATATTATTGAGATAACTCCTTCAAGAACCAGAACTTAGCAAAGCATTTACACTATTTTGATGGAAATATTTCTAAACTATAAAATTAGCCAGGTATGGTGGCACATGTCTGTAGTCCTAGCTACTTGGGAGGCTGAGGCGGGAGAATTGCTTGAACCTAGGAGTCTGAGTATGCAGTGAGCCATGATGGTGCCACTGCACTCTAGCCTGGGTGACAAAGTGAGACCCTGTCTCTAAAATAAATTTATTTTATTCTAAAATAATTCTAGGCCAGGTGCGGTGGCTCATGCCTGTAATCTCAGCACTTTAGGAGGCCGAGGTGGGCAGATCACAAGGTTACGAGATGGAGAACATGTTGGCCAACATGGTGAAACTCCAGCTCTACTAAAAATACAAAAATTAGCTGGGCATGGTGGCACATGCCTGCAGTCCCAGCTACTCTGGAGGCTGAGGCAGGAGAATCGCTTGAACCTGGGAGGCTGGGGGTTGCAATGAGCAAAGATCGCGCCACTGCACTCCAGCCTAGGCGACAAGAGCAAAACTCCTCTCAATAAATAATTAAAATAATTCTAAATACATTCTGCTCATCATATTGTTACATTGATGATCTTAAAGTTGATTGAGATGTAGCTGAAACTGGCTTCCACAAAGTACTCTCATGTGGTTCTGAATTTTGAGGTCATCTTTCTCTGTATCAAGTTCTTTAGATGTCCTTTCTCAGAGTAATCAAGTTTGAGTAAGACCTGCAGGGATCTCTTGTGAGCACATATATTGAGTTTTAGTGCATAAGCTTTGTTTTAACTTTTCACTGGGTAGATGAAACTCTCAGAGAAGTGGCATTATGTCTAACATATAAAGTATTTCCCCCCATTTTTAAACAGAGAAGATCAGAAAATGAAAATGAAAATAAAATTTGGTACTACAGCACAAAAGTCCAGCTTGCAGAATTAATTGACTGTCTAGACGAAGATTATTGGGAAGCAGAACTCTGCAAAATTCTGGAAGAAATCCACCGACACATGAGCATAACTGAAGACCTGACTGATAAGGTTCGGGGCAGTAACAAATCCTTTCTGGCGGCAGCTAATGGTGAGAGGGGCATTTTCTCATTTTATTTTTGTTAAGTCTGAGCTAAACTGTTGGTACGAAATCACTGCAAAATTTGAAAATAGATTAAAATTTTTTTTTTTTTTTGAGACAGTCTCGCTCTGTCGCCCAGGCTGAAGTGCAGTGGCACAATCTTGGCTCACTGCAACCTCCGCCTCCCAGGTTCACGCCATTCTCCTGCCTCAGCCTCCCGAGAAGCTGGGACTACAGGCGCCCACCGCCACCACACCCAGCTAAATTTTTTGTATTTTTAGTAGAGATGGGGTTTCACCGTGTTAGCCAGGATGGTCTCGATCTCCTGACCTCGTGATCCGCCCGCCTTGGCCTCCCAAAGTGCTGGATTACAGGCTTGAGCCACCGTGTCCAGCCGAAAATCGATTAAAATTTTCAAGTATGGTCATGCATTGCTTAATGATGGGGATACATTCTGAAAAATGTGTCATTTGGCGATGTCACGATTGTGTGAACATCATAGAGTACACTTATAGAAACCTAGATGGTAGGGTTTCCTACACACCTAGGTTATACGGCATAGCCTATTGCTGCTAGGCTGCAAACCTGTACGTCATGTGACTGTACTGAATCCCGTGATCAGTTGTAGCACAACAGTAGGTATCTGTGTATCTAACCATATCTAAACATTTAAAAAGGTACTACATAAAATCTTATGGGGTCACCGTAATGTATATGGTTCCTTGTGGACCGAAACATTGTGCAGTGCATGACTGTGTGTATATTTTACTTTAGTTCTCCGTATTTCATTTTCCCAAGAGAACCTTGTTCATTCCCACATAAATTAGGGATACTATACATTTCAGTGTTTTATTTCTGCCTTGGGTCATTACTAATATTCCCCAAAATGTTAGTTTGTTTCTTTATTCAAGTATCTTAAACGTTTTTGGCATTCCAGCTTTTAAGAAATATTCTTTTTGAACTTTTTGTCTTTTTTAAAAAATAAAACTTTAAATTTTAGAATAGTTTTAGATTTATACAAAAGTTGCAAAGATAGTAGAGGGTTTCCATATATCCTGTACTTGGTTGCCCGTTATTAACGTCTTAGTGTGGGATATTTGTTACAACTAATGGACCAGTGTTGATACACTGTTATTAACTCAAGTCCATACTTTATTCAGATTTCCTTAGTTTTTACCTGATGTCCTTTTTCTGCCTCATGATCCTATACCACATGATATTTAGTCATCATGTTTTCCTCTAGACTGTCGGTTTCTGAGACTTTCCTTGTTTTGATGGCCCTGACAGTTTGGAGGAGTACTGGTTAGGTATTTTGTAGAAAGCCCTCCTTATGGGTTTTTCTCATGGTTAGCCTAGGTTTTTGCATTTGGGGGAGGAAGACCACAGAGGTGATGTGCAGTTCTCATCAAGAGTGCATGCTGTCGTCGTGACTTATCACTGATGATGTTAACCTTGGTCCTCTGGGTGAGGCAGTGTTTGTCAGGTTTCCCCACATCCTCCCCCATCTCCTCAAACCCCCAATACTGTAAGTCACTGTAAACAGCCACTCTTAGTGGGTGGGGAGTAATGTTCTACCTTCTTGAAGGGGCAATATCTACATA
>NW_022096494.1:0-2111 GCF_006542625.1 Nomascus leucogenys
AGTTTTTATGTAAAAGAAAATTGTATATTTGAAGGCTTCTGAAATGTGTGATCTTGGAGATTTCCAGTTTTTTTTTTTTAATAGATAAGAATGATTCTGGCCTATTCTGTTGGACCTAACTGCTTTTCTTCAAGTTTGATTTTTGAAAGTTTCTTAGTGTACATGTTAGAGCTTTTTGTGGCCTTATTTAGATCTGTGTTCAGGAATTGGACTTGTGGAGACCCAGTTTAGGCCAAAACAGGGAAAGCACTTGCAGATTAGGAATGGAAAATGAGGAATAGACTGTGATAAGATTGACCTAGCAGGTTTCAACAAAATTAATGTTTTCAGTTGTGAATCAACCAAAATCTAATTTTTTCCTAATACATATTTTAGTATTTCTGCATTTTCTTGTTTTCTCTTCTTGCTTGCTGTAGTGCATCATTATTTTCAAAGAAACTAATTTTTCACAGGGTAGTAAATAAAAATGTAATAGGTGATTTCAATTCTTTGGTATTTGGTAAGCTTTCTGGATCTTCAGATGAATATAGAATCACTTGTAGCTATTGGCAGTCTCTTGACTACCCCTCTGTGCTCCCATTTTCTTTACATTTTCATGGTGAAGATTTAAGTTAGAGTTGTACTCAAGTTAAATTTTTGCATAGGTTTATTGAAAGACTATCATTTTCTACTAGGTAGTAAATTTGACAATTGCTGATAAAATAGTATTGAGAGATGTGACTTTTGAAGCGTTGTTTTGCTATAGTTGGATTTTGTTTTACATAGTGTGATGTGTGTGTTTGCGTGTATGCATAGCGCATATGTGTGTGTGCGTATGTGTGTATATAATATTCTTAACACCCTGTGAGGTAGGTTAATATTATCCTCACTGTACAAGTGTTAGTTTTTACCAGCCCTTTACTTGGAAAGTTTTGCAATTCCACTGGTTATTAAAACTGAAAGGGGGCTGGGTGCAGTGGCTCACGCCTGTAATCCCAGCACTTTGGGAGCCTGAAGCGGGCAGATCACCTGAGGTCAGGAGTCGAGACCTGCCTGGCCAACATGGTGAAACCCTGTCTCTACTAAAAATACAAAAATTAGCCAGGCATGGTGGCAGGTGCCTGAAGTCCCATCTACTCGGAGGCTGAGATGGGAGAATCGCATGAGCCCAGGAGGTGGAGCTTGCAGTGAGCCAAGATCATACCACTGCACTCCAGCCTGGGCGACAGAACGAGACTCTGTCTCAAAAAAAAAAAAAAAAAACACAACTGAAAAGGGAGTTAAGTTTGTCTCTATTATGTGAAGTTTGTTTTTAAAAGGACTAATGCTTTTAAAATAATGAGAAGCAAGAAGTATAAGTTATTCTGTCTAAATGTTGCTGACAGTTATGAATTATTCTATACAGGGTAATGCCCACTTTTACTATTCCCTTATCCAAAATTATACAAGTTGGTGAATAAGGAACTAAGCGTGGTGAATCTAAGCATATAACTGCTACTTATAGCTTCAGAATAGCGTGAATAATTAGTGTTAATATATTAAGTTTTTATAATTCTAGCTGATTGCAAAGTCATTTGATCTTTTAAATTATCCTGTGCTATTATAAATAAATTTATCATTTATTTTACAATTTTGTCATGACTTTAACTGATTGTTTCTAAAGTAGTATAAAATATTTAATTTACTTTTATAAAATATTCAGACTAGGGGATATCCGAAAGCCCTTCTAGTTCTTTGATTTTAACTTCCTCTTTTTTTTTTGGCTTTGGCTTTGGCTAGAAGGGCAATTAAAACCACTTGAGAGATTTACATTCCCAGCTTAGATATTGGTGGTGAACGGTAATAACTCCTATCTGTAGAATTCACAGTAATGATATTAGCTACCATCTGTTAGGAGCCTATTCTGTGCTATAGTGCTAGGCATTTTATATATATTATACTCAAGCCTTGAAACAATTCACAGTGGTAAGAGGCAAGTTACCAGAGGTTAAGTAGTTTGCCTGAACTTGTAGCTAGTTGGTGATAGAGTTGGGATTTGAATCAAGCGCTGACTTTGAAGTGTAAAAAGCCTGTGAATTTTACACTGTGCCCTGCAGGTTCTGACATGATTGTGATATAATGAAATAAGATAA
>NW_022096495.1:0-74438 GCF_006542625.1 Nomascus leucogenys
AAGCTCCCGAGGCCAGGCCTAGGGCTTCTGGTGCATGGGCAGGGGAGCGGAGACAGCTTCCTCTTTTGAAAGGTTGGCAGGAGCAAGGTGGAGGCTGATGGATGTAGGAGAAGACGGTCTCACACAGGCTGGGGGGCAAGTGTGGGTGCCCTGAGGTGCCCAAGGAGGGAGCGTAAGGCAGGGCAGAC
Source organism: Nomascus leucogenys (assembly GCF_006542625.1). NCBI lineage: Eukaryota > Metazoa > Chordata > Mammalia > Primates > Hylobatidae > Nomascus > Nomascus leucogenys. The sequence goes on from NW_022096495.1 coordinate 189, forward strand.
CCGGGAGGGCCACGAGTGCCAGGCGAGGAGCACAGTGGCTTCCGGCCTGAGGGTGATATGGCCATGAAGGGTTTAATGGGTGGGGCAGGGTCAGCTCAGGTGGCCCAGATATGAGGGGAGCCCAGCCTGGGAGCATCTGGGGACGCTTTCTGGAAGACGTGAGTACTACAGCACTAAGAGTTTGCTAGAAGGGCAGAAGAATGAAGGGCCCTCCCAGTACAAAGGTGTGAAGATGGTGGTGAACTGTGTGGGGAAGATGTGAAGACGGTGGTGAACTGTGTGGGGAAGGTGTGAAAACAGTGGTGAACTGTGTGGGGAAGGTGTGAAAACAGTGGTGAACTGTGTGGGGAAGGTGGGAAAACAGTGGTGAACTGTGTGGGGAAGGTGTGAAGATGGTGGTGAACTGTGTGGGGAAGGTGTGAAGACGGTGGTGAACTGTGGGGAAGGTGTGAAGACGGTGGTGAACTGTGTGGGGAAGGTGTGAAAACGGTGGTGAACTGTGTGGGGAAGGTGTGAAGACGGTGGTGAACTGTGTGGGGAAGGTGTGAAGACGGTGGTGAACTGTGTGGGGAAGGTGAAAACAGTGGTGAACTGTGTGGGGAAGGTGTGAAAACAGTGGTGAACTGTGTGGGGAAGGTGGGAAAACAGTGGTGAACTGTGTGGGGAAGGTGGGAAAACAGTGGTGAACTGTGTGGGGAAGGTGTGAAAACAGTGGTGAACTGTGTGGGGAAGGTGTGAAGATGGTGGTGAACTGTGTGGGGAAGGTGAAGACGGGGTGAACTGTGGGGAAGGTGTGAAGACGGTGGTGAACTGTGTGGGGAAGGTGTGAAGACGGTGGTGAACTGTGTGGGGAAGGTGTGAAAACAGTGGTGAACTGTGTGGGGAAGGTGTGAAAACAGTGGTGAACTGTGTGGGGAAGGTGTGAAGATGGTGAACTGTGGGGAAGGTGTGAAGATGGTGGTGAACTGTGGGGAAGGTGTGAAGATGGTGGTGAACTGTGTGGGGAAGGTGTGAAGACGGTGGTGAACTGTGTGGGGAAGGTGTGAAATGGTGGTGAACTGTGTGGGAAGATGTGAAGACGGTGGTGAACTGTGGGGAAGGTGTGAAGATGGTGGTGAACTGTGGGGAAGGTGTGAAGATGGTGGTGAACTGTGGGGAAGGTGTGAAAACAGTGGTGAACTGTGTGGGGAAGGTGTGAAGACGGTGGTGAACTGTGGGGAAGGTGTGAAAACAGTGGTGAACTGTGTGGGGAAGGTGTGAAGACGGTGACTGTGTGGGGAAGGTGTGAAGACGGTGGTGAACTGTGGGAAGGTGTGAAAACAGTGGTGAACTGTGTGGGGAAGGTGTGAAGACGGTGGTGAACTGTGTGGGGAAGGTGTGAAGACGGTGGTGAACTGTGTGGGGAAGGTGTGAAGACGGTGGTGAACTGTGTGGGGAAGGTGTGAAAACAGTGGTGAACTGTGTGGGGAAGGTGTGAAGACGGTGGTGAACTGTGGGGAAGGTGTGAAAACAGTGGTGAACTGTGTGGGGAAGGTGTGAAGACGGTGAACTGTGTGGGGAAGGTGTGAAGACGGTGGTGAACTGTGGGAAGGTGTGAAAACAGTGGTGAACTGTGTGGGGAAGGTGTGAAGACGGTGGTGAACTGTGTGGGGAAGGTGTGAGACGGTGGTGAACTGTGTGGGGAAGGTGTGAAGACGGTGGTGAACTGTGTGGGGAAGGTGTGAAAACAGTGGTGAACTGTGTGGGGAAGGTGTGAAGACGGTGGTGAACTGTGGGGAAAGTGTGAAAACAGTGGTGAACTGTGTGGGGAAGGTGTGAAAACAGTGGTGAACTGTGTGGGGAAGGTGTGAAAACAGTGGTGAACTGTGTGGGAAGGAGGAGGCAAGTGCCAGCTGGAGGAGCTGGGGCAGCTGAGGGCCCACCAGTGCCCTGGGTATGCTGAGGGGTCGGGGTGAGGTCTAAGCAGGTCTCCCCTTGGAGCTAGAAGGACCCCTCTGGGGATGAGACTGGAGGCTTCTCATGGGTGGGGGCTGTGAGGACAAGACGGCAGTGCCTGCACGTGGCAGCCGCGGGCCCTGCTGGACGCAGGGCACCTCCTGTCCTGAGGTGTGCGGCCATCTATAGGGAAACCAGTAAGCCCACAAGCCGTCGGTGCCCGCCTGGGCGCTGAGCTCCTGCACAGCTGTTCATGGTGGTGTTGCTGTGGGGCATGTGTGCTCCACCCTCCCTGCAGCCCCCTTCCCTCCTTGCAGCTTCGGAACCAGAAAGAAGCTTCCCAGAGCCGGGGCCAGGAGCCCCAAGCGCCCTCTAGCAGCAAACACAGAAGTATAGGAGGAGAAGTCCTGGCTGGCGGGGGGCTGGAGGCCCCGGGCTTGCACTGCAGCACCCTCTCCTTCCCCAACAGAGCTCTGTGTGTCGTCTGAGCAGTCGAGGAGAAGATTTCCCTCCAGGACTTGTCCAAGGAGCGCCGACCTGGTGGGGCTGGGGGGCCCCCCATCCAGGACGAGGATGAGGGGGAAGAAGGCCCACCGGTGAGGGCCTGAATCTGGACTCCTGGGTCCGAGGGAGGAGGGGTCGGGTTCTCTGAATCTAGAGGCAACTGGCATCTTCCATGACCTGCCCGGTGTTCCCACATCACAGAACCACCCCTGCAGAACCCAGAACCCTCAATGGCGTCTCCTCCCCGCCGCACCCCAGCCCTAAGAGCCCCGTGGTGAGTGGATGCCCTGAGAGGTCCTGTGAGGCTGGGAGGGCCGGGAGGTGGATTCCATACAGCCTGGTGAACCTCTGGCAGGGCAGGTAGGGCGAAGACTATAGTTCCCAGAGTCCTCCTGGACAACTGGCTTCCTTTTCGGGCTGTGCCTGCCCGGGGGCTGATGGAATTGTAGTTTGTTGCAGTTCTTTGGGGCTAACCCTTGAGGTCTGAGAAGAGGGATCCTTTCTTCCTAACTGAGACCTCCTCCTTCTCCCAGCCGCCTGAAGAGGCCCCCTCTCCAGGCGCTTTGGCCTCCTGAAGACCGGGAGTTCTGGTGCCCTGGGTCCCCCGGAAAGGCGGACAGCGGAGGGAGCTCCTGGGGCTGGGCTGCAGCGTTCGGCTTCCTCCTCCTGGCTGGAAGGGACCTCCACTCAGGTGAGTGAGGGTTGGCCGGGTCCAGGCCCAGGCCCCTGCCCAGTCGAGGGAACTGCCCCTTCCTCCCCTTTTCCTCTCCACACAGACCAAGGAGCTCTGTCTTGCCAGAATTACCCCGACCCCTCCCGGAAGCTGCCGGAACCCTCTGCCCTGTGAGTCCCCAGGGCCTGGGCCCCTCGGGGGTGGGCGGCAGACGTGGGTTGCAAGCTGTCCGTGTGATCCTGAGTGAGACCATGTGCCCCCTGGGGTCTGGTTCCTACTCCCACCCCAGAGCCTGTGCTGTGTTCCTCCTGGGGGCTCGCTCCCTCCCTCAGGTCTGTGTTGAAACGTCACCTTCTTCCCTATCTTCCCCCCACCCCAATGCACACACCGCCCACCCTGCTGCCACCACGGCGCCGTCTGCACATGCACACCCTCCCGCTCTCAGTTGTCGCACTGCTGCTTCTGTCAGAGTCCCTTACCCTTCTGACCGGTTGGGTAGTGTGCTGGTCTTTTCATGGCTGTTGTCGGTTTTGTGTATTTCTGCTCAGCTCTGACTCTGTCGTGGTCCAGATAATTTGTTTCTTTTGTTCACGGCTGCATCTCCAGTGCCGGCACACAATGCAGCTGGGTAATGTTTGTTGAATGAATGAATTGATGCAGGTCTGAGGTCACCAAGCCTCCTCCTTGCTTGGAGAACTCCTCGCCTCCCTCCAGGATTCCGGAGCCTGAATCCCCAGCGAAGCCAAACGTCCCCACAGCCTCCACGGCGCCCCCAGCGGACTCCCGGACCGACGGAGGTGAAGAGGCCGGGGCAGGAAGCTGCCGCCCCGCCCCCAGCAGGGAGAGACGATGTCAAGCAGGAGTCCTGGGGCTTTGGGTGGGCTCCTGAGGAGAGCTGGCCCCAGGTCTGCTGGGAGTTGGAGTCGCCTCCCACAGAACTTGTCTCAAATGGAGGGTATCAGCCACGGAATGGGACAGGGTCCCTAGGTCCCTGTCTGAAGTTGGGACCCTTCCCTCAGGTCCTACCAGATGCCTGTGCGGGATGAGGAGTCAGAATCCCAGAGAAAAGCTCGCTCCCCGTCTCATGCGCCAGTCTCGGAGGTCCACACAGGTGTGGCGTGGGCTGGGCCTGGACTCCTGGGTCTGAGGGAGGAGGGGCTGGGGGCCTGGATTCCTGGGGTCTGAGGGAGGAGGGGCTGGGTCTGGACTCCTGGGTCTGAGGGAGGAGGGGCTGGGCCTGGACTCCGGGTCTGACGGAGGAGGGGCTGGGGGCCTGGATTCCTGGGTCTGAGGGAGGAGGGGCTGGGGGCCTGGATTCCTGGGTCTGAGGGAGGAGGGGCTGGGGGTCTTGACTCCGGGTCTGAGGGAGGAGGGGCTGGGCCTGGATCCTGGGTCTGAGGGAGGAGGGGCTGGGGGCCTGGATTCCTGGGTCTGAGGGAGGAGGGGCTGGCCTGGACTCCTGGGTCTGAGGGAGGAGGAGCTGGGGGCCTGGACGCCTGGGTCTGAGGGAGGAGGGGCTGGGGTCTGGACTCCTGGGTCTGAGGGAGGAGGGGCTGGGGGCCTGGACGCCTGGGTCTGAGGGAGGAGGGGCTGGGGTCTGGACTCCTGGGTCTGAGGGAGGAGGGCTGGGGCCCGGACTCCTGGATCTGAGGGAGGAGGGACTGGGGGTCTGGACGCCTGGGTCTGAGGGAGGAGGGGCTGGGGTCTGGACTCCTGGTCTGAGGGAGGAGGGGCTGGGGGTTTGGACTCCTGGGACTGAAGGAGGAGGGGCTGGGCCCTGACCCCAGTGTCCCCTGACTGTCCCCTTTCCCTGACAGGGTGTGACTCTGACAGACCTGAAGGAGGCGGAGAAGGCTGCAGGGAAGGCCCCAGAGTCAGAGAAGCCGGCGCAGAGCCTGGTGAGAGGGGTCAGCGAGGGCGCGTGGGGTGGTGCGGGATGTCCTGGTCCCCTGACTCGCCTTCCCCTCCGACAGGACCCTTCCCGGAGGCCTCGCGTCCCTGGAGTGGAGAACTCTGACAGCCCTGCCCAGAGAGGTGAGGTCTGCTCTCTGGGGGAAGTCATTCCCAGGGAATCATTCAGTCTCTCCTATAGTCTTCCTGCTTTCCTTGGGGCTTGACCCGGGGACCTGGGCACCCAGAGGGGCCTCTGGAGGTGGCTGGGCTGATTCCTGCCCCTCCGCCAGCAGAGGCGCCCGACGGGCAGGGTCCGGGACCGCAGGCGGCCAGGGAGCACCGCAAGGTCGGAAAGGAGTGGAGGGGGTCTGCGGAGGTGAGGGGCTCAGGTGGGGCCGAGCTGGTGCAGAGGGTGGGCCGGGGGGCGGGCAAAGCCCTCCCATACCCGCTAAAGCCCCTCCCATACCCGCTAAAGCCCCTCCCATACCCGCTAAAGCCCCTCCCATACCCATTGAACCCCCTCTACCTGCCACAGGGGAGGAGGCGGAGCCGGCTGACCGCAGCCAGGAGTCCAGGTAGGGGCGGGGTGGGAGAGGTGGGGTCTGCGTGCGGGCCGGGCCGGCCCCTGACGCGCGCTCCGCCCCTGCCCCAGCACCCTGGAGGGCGGCCCTTCAGCCCGCAGGCAGCGGTCGCAGCGGGACCTCAACCCAGAACCTGAGCCAGAATCAGAGGAGCCAGACGGAGGCTTTAGGAAGGTGCGATCCCACCCCTCCGTCGGGGCTTCCCCTGCTGGGTGCCCACCTCCTGGCTTCCCCGCCCCCCAGCATCGCCCCCAGCCTCCACCTGACCCCCCTCCACCTGACCCCCCTCCACCTGACCCCAGCTGTATGCAGAGCTGCGCAGGGAGAACGAGCGGCTTCGCGAGGCCCTGACCGAGACCACGCTGCGGCTGGCGCAGCTCAAGGTGGAGCTGGAGCGGGCCACGCAGGTAAGGGCGCCGAGGCCAGGGTCACAGGAACTGGCAGGGCCGCCTGGGCGGGGCTCAGACTGCTGGGAGGCAGAGCCTGGCCTGGGGGCGCTGGCGGGGCTGGGCTCCACTTGAGGGGCGGGGCCGAGCTCCACTTGAGGGGCGGGGCCGAGATCTCGGAGGCGGAGTCTGAGCGAGGGGCTGTGGGCCTGCTGGTGGCGGGGCCTGGCCCATGCGGGAGGGGCTTGTGGGCTGCCTAGTGGGCGGGCGGGTCCCCAGCAGGAGCCTAGGACCTCTCAGAGCAGTGCTGGCTTACCCTGCTGACCCCTGTGCTTTCTGTGTCCTCACCAGAGGCAAGAACGCTTCGCTGAGAGGCCAGCCCTTCTGGAACTGGAGAGATGCGGGAGTAGGGGCAGGGGGGATGGGGGCCAGAGGCGTCCCCAGCCTCACATCACTAAGTTTGGACCAAGAGAGCCACATTGCCCTTCCCAGCTGGCCCCTGGCCTTCCCCTGCCCTCCTCAGCCTCACTCGGTTTCTGAACTTTCCCTGTTCATTACAGGAGCGCAGGGCCCTGGAACGCAAGGCCGCAGAGCTAGAGGAGGAGCTGAAGGTGGGGGCTGTGGGCAGAGGGCCGAGGGTGGGTGGGGGCGCAACCCGCCAGGGCTGCCCAGCTGACCCTTGCCGTCCCCCAGGCCCTGTCTGACCTCCGCGCCGACAACCAGCGCCTCAAGGATGAGAATGCAGCGTTGATCCGCGTCATCAGCAAACTCTCCAAGTGACCGGAAGGGACTTCCTGCACCCGTATTTATACAGCTGCTTCTGCCACACGCACCCTTCCCCCGTGTGAACACGAGTGACAGGGCTCCGGGGGAAGTCTCAGAGAAGCCATAGCCCCCCTGGGACCTCCGGACTGGGAGGGGAGCAGAGTCCCCAGGAGCCAAGGGGCCACCCGAGGCCAGGATGGAGGTGGGAGGCTGAGCCAAGTAGGAGGACGTTGCCAGAGGGGACCAGGACCAGAGATGGGACCAGGAAGGAACTGAGGACCAAGAAGTGCAAGGATCAGTAGCTAGGACCAGAGTGGCCGCCTGGAGGTCCCCATCTCACGTGTGATGTCACCCCGTCACCCCTCCCCTCCTGAGCAGGGATCCAAGAATGTGCCAAGTCCCGCCAGCCTCAGCCAGGTGGGCCTGTATATAGGGTCCATGTGCAATAGGGAGGGACGTCTTCTATTTTTTGCTGCCCCCTCCCCGCCCACTGTCTGGGGCAGGGGGAGAAGGTATTTTCGAGATAAAGCACAGGCACCACAAATAAAAGTCGTGAAGTTGCCACTCAAGGTCTGTGTTCCCAGCCAGAGGAAGGGCACTGTTTCCTGCTCCTGCTGGGGGGCTGTGTGTGTCCCTGACCAAACCACTGGGCCATTTGGGTGGGTGCCGGGGGATGGGTTGGTGCTTGCTCACCTGTGTGGTGAAGGAGCCTCAAGATGAGCCCCCAGCGCGAGTGAAGGCTCCAAGATGGAGCCCGCGTGATCGCAGGCAGGGGGCTGAGGGGAAGCTGATGGGGCAGGAGGGATCAGCGGGCGAGACCTCTGGGGCCAAGGATATGGAGCTGGGGAGCTTGGGTTTTGCCATCAGTGTCTTTGAAACAAATCTAGTCAATTGCCAACATTTAACATTTGGAGAAATTTGTGTGTAAAAATCTGGAATTTTGGCCGGGTGTGGTGGCTCACGCCTGTAATCCCAGCACTTTGGGAGGCCGAGGCGGGCCTCGGGTCAGGAGTTCGAGACCAGCCTGGCCAACATCGTGAAACCCCATCTCTACTAAAAATGCGAAAACTAGCCAGGCATGGTGGTAGGTGCCTGTAATCCCATCTACTCTACTTGGGAGGCTGAGGCAGGAGAATCGCTTGAACCTGGGAGGCAGAGGTTGCAGTGAGCCAAGATCAAGTCACTGCACTCCAGCCTGGGCAGCAGAGCGAGACTCCATCTCAAAAAAAAAAAAAAAAAAAAAAAAAAAAAGAATTTTGGCTTCTTTTGAAAGAACAGGAATCTGTGACAATATGAACTTTTCAGTCCTGCATAGCCACAGTTGACTAGAGCTGAGTAGGAGCCATCTTCTGAGATGAGGCATTCGTTCAATAATTACCATAACACCAGCGGGAAGAACAGGACTGAGTGAGTCCAGTGTGACTGATAATTACTGAACAAAACAAAGATCCAATACTTTTAGGAGGGGAGCATTCGATGTTAAATGTATTTCAAGGTGGCAGTGCTCTGGAGAAAAGAAAGGGGTTGGGAAGGTGGGTGCATGTGTGTGCACATGTGTTTTGAATACAGTGGTCTGGGCAGCCCTCACGGAATAGCTGGTGCAGGCAGATGTGTGAAGGTGGTGGAGAGGGAGCTGTGTAGGTATTTGAGGGAAGGGTGCTCTGGATGATGGGAGCTGCGTGTAGAGGCCCTGGGGTAGGAATGCACCTGATGTGTTGCGGGAAGCTGAGGAGCTGGAGAAAGCAGGGAATGAGGTTAGAGAGGTAACGGTGGCTGTGTGGAGACTTGGCCCTGGGAAGGGCTTGAGCTGTGAGATTGGAGCCCTGGGTGTCTTTTGGAGCGTGGCCATGGCCTGACTTAGGTTTTAACAGGTCCCTCTGGCATGGAGAACAGGCTGGGGGTTGGTGGTGAGGATTGGGGAGACCAGCTAAGGGTCTACTGGTGAAATCCGAGCAAGAGAGAGGGTGGCTCTGGCCGGGGTGATGGGAGTGAAGATGGTGAGAGACGGTCAGGTTCTGAGAATATTGGAAGTTACAGCTGCCAGGATGTTCAAACAAGCTGGCCTGTGACGGGAGTAGGGCTGAGGCCCAGCCGGCTCACTTGGGTCTCTTGTCGGGTTCCTGCAGGCATTTCAGTTTGCAGCCTAGGTGGCGTGAGCCACGGGGGCTTACTGGGGAGGGGAAAATGGAGCAAAGAGGTTTGGGGGAATTGCCTACCTTTCCTATTCCCCTATTAAGAATGAGGGGTGGGGCCCTGGGCAAGTGATAGAGGGGCTGAGAGTATTCTGGGCAGAAGCAACCACATGAACCAAGCTTGGCAGCTGGAGGAGGGAACCTGAGCCCTGTGGTCGGAGAAGCTGGTGAGCCGAGTGGGCAACCTGTGACTGCCCACCTGGGGCCTGGGTTTTATCTGGTGGGCCATAGGGAGCCAAGGGAAGTATGTGAGTAGGATCTAGGGACGGGGCAGATAGGAGAAGGATTCTTGGAGATCCAAAGAGGAAGGAAGGAACCAGAAGGAACCAGGCAGGAGGTGGCAAAGTGGGGACAGAACTCCTGCCTGTCCCAGGGGGGTCTCTCTGATCCTTTCCCGTCTTGGAGGGCGCCATCTGGTGGCCCAGGTTGGAACAACTCGCGGACAGCTTGAGGCCCAGAGGCCCGCAGTAATCTGGGGAAGGCAGAGCCAGGGGAGAAAGAGAAAGGCTCATTCTTCCCAAAGGCAGAGAATGTCCAGTCTGGAAAACAGTAGGATCCAGAGAAAAGCAGACCTTACCAGCCACGTGGATAATGGGGAAAAGAAAGTTACAGGGCTTGCCAGAGGGAAAAGGAGCTAGTTCTTGAGGGAGTAGGAAGTTTTCAGTTGGCTGCCATCTCCCAGGATAAAGAGTGGCCAGAAAGCTGTGGCATGCTTGGGAGGCAGCCAGTTCTACCTGGTAGGGCCGTGGCAGGGTGGGGAACAAAGTGGAGAAGTGGATGCTGGGAAACTAGCTTCGGGGATGAGGGCAGGCTTCCGCACAGTGAGTGTTTGAGCTGGGCCAGGGAGGCTGAACAGGAGTTCGCCAGGCAGGGAATGGCTGTTTCAGCCAGCAGAGACGGCAAGTGCAAACCTCAGAGGTTGAACGCTTGGGAGCGTTTGGAGAAGGGCAGGGCCAGGACGCAAGAGGGAATGAGTGAGAACGTTGGTGAGGCGGGAAGGGAGACACAAACCCTCATGCCCAGCAGCCCTGAGCCAGGGAAACCTGAAGATCGGGCAAGCTGGACTAGGCTGGCTAGGAGGTCAGGAGGGAGCCTGGTTTGGGACCCTGGGGATGGAAAGGAGGGTTCGGAGAGAGAAACCAAAGAAGGTGGAACATCTTCCAGGTTCCTTGAGGCTGTGACTGGGGCGAGGGGCAGGTTTCTGGGCCTCCTGGTAGCCGGGTAGAGAACAGCAGTTGACACACCATCTGCTAAGTAAGGAGGCTGTTTATAGGCTGGGTGGCATATTACAATGCTCAGGGCTCCACTGCACCCTCTCGGGGTCTGCTAGCGCTTTCCGTAGACTGTCTCCACGCCCTCCCCACTCCCAGCCAGTCCAGATCCACTCGCTCCGGAGGGACTGCAGCAAGGATTGGTAAGTCTGTCCACCGGGATCGGGGGAAGATCAGGGCAGGAGCAGATTGGCCATCCTTCAGAAGATCGACTTCCGCCATTGGGGAGAGTCTGAAGAGTCCGTTCTCCCACAGGGCCTCGTCACTCTTTGTGAAGAGCGCCGGGCAGGTCAAATGACCTCCATTTCCATCTCGCCTTCCACCTTCTTCTTTTGCTTCTCCATCACTGCCTTCAGCTCTGACACTTTCTCTTTGTCCTGGAGGGCGGGGTGGAAATCGCTTTGTCCTAGCGTCCTCGGCATCCCAGCCCTACCCAGACCCAGGGACCAGCGGTCTGGCTCACCTCCAGCAGCGCGCGCTGCACGGTGACCTGGCTGTACACACGCGCCCCCTCCTCGGGGCTCACCGCCCGCAGCTCCTCTTTCTGCAGCGAGAAAAGCTGCGCCCCGGTCAGCACACCCAACGCGTCCACGGTCCTGAGCAAGGGCAGCCCGGGCGCCGTCAGGCCGGTCGGCAGATGCCCCAGCCCCGACAATCATGTCACGCCCACCCGGCGATGGTCCAATCAGAACAGCATTCTAGCTCTAGCGGGGGCAGGGCCGACACCTCCTGAACCCCACCCACCAATCACAATGTGCCACCCAGGGGGCGTGGCCGCATCCTGCTTTCGAAGGGGGCGGGATTTCCCTAAGGAATCCAGTCGGAGTCTGAAAAAACATGGCAATCACAGGCTGCCATTGGGTGTTGCTACCAGACAGACCCTCACTTCGGGCTAATCCCGGCTCCCGGTGGTCTCCACGACTGCCGCCCCCCGACTGCCGGCCGATCGGAACGCTCCGCCCCCAGCGTCCGTATCAACCCGCGCCGAGAGGGCCCCCGCCCCACTCACCCGGAGCTAAAGCCCTTGGCCTGCAGCCAGGCGCGGACCTCGGAGGCGTCCGAGCGCGGGCTGAGCTGCGGTTCTGGGGCGCGGGGCCCTAGGACTGCGCGGCTCGGGCCCGAGCGGCCCTGGGCCAGGCGCGCCTGCAGTTCCTCGTTGACAATGAGCATCTGGGAGAATTTCTCTGCAGGTGGGAAACCGGGAGGGAGGGAATGCGGGCTCAGGGCGAGGGGTCCTGGGCCAGAGGGCGGGGCAGGGGGGCGCTCCAGCGTCCCCAGAATGGGGCGGGAGTCCATTTGCTCTTTCTGAGCCCCCGTTTCCCTGCCTAGAAAGCAAGGATAAGGACCTCTCCCCACAGCCGGCGTCCCCACCACTCACCCTTCTCGCTGGGGTCCAAGCTGTTGAGGCTATCGCAGCTGTCCCAGCGGGGCCGAGCCAGAGCTGGAGGTGGGGCCGGGGCTGGGGCTGGTGGTGGAGGAGGAGTGCTGTTCTGAAAGGAAGGAGAGAGTACCTGGGTTAGGGAGAGGACTCAGAGTCCCAGCCTCTCCCCTTTCTAGAGATGCATTTCTGAACCCCCAGTCACCACCTGCTCCAGCACTCTTGACGCCCCTTGTTCCCAGAATCTGGTCCCAGCCTCTCCTCCCTCAAGACCCCAGCGTCTGCGCTGGCTCACCAGGCTGCGGGCAGGGCTTTGGCTGTGGTGAAACTGGGGTCCGGGGTGGGGTGTCAGGATGTTATAGGGCACGTATCCCTCCTGCCCCGCTGGGTCCCGAACCTTCCACCACTTGCGCCTGTCATCCAGGACCTGGGTGCGGTAAAGAGCAGACGGTTCAGAGCCTGCATCTGCAGCTAGGGCTGGCTAATTCCTGCCCCTCGGCCTCCCGCTCCTCTAACCTCTAGTACGTCCCGCTGCTTGACCGACAGCTCACTGCTGTTGCGGGCCTGGAAGTCATAATTACACAGGACCCATTTTCCGCCTGTCTCTGACTCCAGCTGAGGCTCAGATTCTGGCTCCAAGTCTTGGTGACTGAGGAGAAGCGGGAGGGTTGGAGATAAGGAGGCAGCCAGCCCCATTGCTCTGGGCTGCAGGGTGCTGGTGTGAGCTGGGGTTAGAGCCAAGCTGGGGGCACAGCAGGGGCCGGGTTAATACTGTTAATAGAAATTTGAAACGAGACTAACAGCCTGAATATGTTTTGCTCCCTCCGTTGCTTGGCATTGGGCTGTAGGCATATGTAGTGGGTACTATCCCATCATCGATTCCATTTTACAGAGGAGAATGAGGCTTAGACAGAGAAAATCACTTGCCCACATCACACAGCTAGAAACAGCTGTCATTTATTGAGCATCTAATAGGCACTGGGCTTATATATCATAACTCATAAGCATAATAAAAACACTAGCTAGGCCGGGCGCGGTGGGTCACGCCTGTAATCCCAGCGCTTTGGGAGGCTGAGGCGGGCAGATCACGAGGTCAAGAGATCGAGACCATCCTGGCCAACATGGTGAAACCCTGTCTCTACTAAAAAGTACACAAATTAGCTGGGCGTGGTGGCACGCGCCTGTAGTCCCAGCTATTCTGAAGGCTGAGGCAGGAGAATCGCTTGAACCCGGCAGGCAGAAGTTGCGGTGAGCTGAGATCTCACCACTGCACTCCAGCCTGATGACAGAGTGAGACTGTCTCAAAAACAAACAATAGCTACCACTTCTGTAGCACTTACTGTGTGCCAGGCACTGTTCTGTTACGCATATTAGTTGATTTGATCTTTATGACAACTGTCGGTAGAACCATGAATTTGGACTCCCCTCTCTCCCCCAGTTTCTTCCTCCCCCAGAGACCCTATTATCTTCTCCATTTTCACAGAGGAGGAAGCTGAGGCACAGGGATGTAAAGGTCACAGAGTAAGAGAGCGGCATCGCCAGCCTGGCACCAGGGCAGCCCATGTCTGAATAATGCTGCCTTAGTTTGCAGGCAGCTGGACTTGAACTTGAACCCGGTCACAGCCTTGAGCCCTTAACTGCTAGTTCCTACAACACCACAGACTTCTCAGTGTTCTGGGAACGGATTATCATTATTCCCAGTTTCCCTGCAAAAAAGAACTTGAGGCTCAGAGAAAGTGACTTGAAGCTGTGAACAGGGAGGGGGGTTGCGATATCAGGCAGCTGGGGGCAGGGGTGGGATTTCAGCTCTGACCCCCAATAAGAGGGACCTCAACCTGGATCAGGCCTACCTGTGCAGGGGAGAGGGGGGTCTTCAGGGCCGCGGCACCCCCTGTGTGGGGCCGGCAGCTCCCAGCACGCTGTCCCTGGTGAGACCCTCTGCCGGGGCCCTCACCCAGACCCCCCTTTGTCTCCTCCAGCCTCGCTTCTTTGTTTTCGTCTCCTCCCACGTTGCTTCCCTCCGATCTGCCCTCTGTTTGCTCAAGGACCCTAGAGTTCTGGTCCATCTACCTCCTTCCCTCCCCCAGGACCCAGAGTCTGAGCCCCCACTGCTTGGCAGAACCATGACTTGGAATGTTCTTTCCTCCCCCAGGGACCTAGGAGTCCAGGTCTCAAGCTTCAATCTTATCCTTTTAACCCTTAAACCTTTTAACCCAGTCCGACACCCAGCAGCGACTTAGACAATTGCATTACAGCCTCTGGAACACCAAGAGTTTAATCGTCCAGCCTTGACCCCTCTCGGGGACCCAGGTACTACCACTTCCTAACTTTCCCAGAAATTTGCCCCCAAGCCCTTGAAGTCCCAAGCCTGCTCCTCTGGGTCTCCAGGATCCCAAGCACCAGACTTGGGCTATTCTTCAAAACCCAAAGGTCCAATTCCCCAGCCTCCCCCCTCCAATATCCAGGGCTCTGTCCTCACAGGGAGCCCAGGCACGGTGCTTCCCAGGCCCCGGGAAAACAAACTGCCTTCTTCCAGCCTTTTGGGGATCCAGGGATCCAACCTCTCAGACTTTACCCACTCCCAGCCCCTTTCCTCCCCTAGGCCCGGGAACCCCGATCTCCATTCCCTCCTCCCTTGGCCCCAGAAGTCTGGGTCCCGCCCCCTCCCTCCCTGCTCCTCCCTCTCTCCCGGCCCCGGCCCGCCCCATCACCATCTCACCCACCTGAGAAGAGCCAGGAAGACAGAAGGAAAAACACAGAAAAAAAGGGGGCGGAGTCAGCACCGGGAGCCCCCGGGACGCACCCCTACTGGACCCCCTTGCCCTGCCCTGGGGCGGACACTCACCCATTGACAGCGACCTGGGGGGCGCTTTGCTGTAGGAAGTAAGAGAGTCGGGTCAGGCGGGGCCCGGCGGACCGGCCCGCCCCCGGACTTCCCAGGCTTGGCCCTGCTGTGTCGCTTGGGTCACCGGCCGGCGCCTCCGCTCGTGCTGTAGCTGTTTCTCAACTGGGTCCTCCCAGGCGCGGCCCTGCGGGTCAGTGACCGGCGGCTCCCAGCCGCTGAAGAACTCGGGTCTGTATGGGGGTCCCTCTTCCGGGGGTAGCTCCAGCCTGCGGCCAGGGACAGGGCCAAGAGCTCAGGGATCCTGGTACAGCCCCCAACTTAGTTCTGTCATTAACTTCACTAAGTTTTCCCCTAAAGCTCGCTGTATCCCAACGATTCTAGCCCCGCCACTTTTCACCAAGTCCTGCCGGTAGCTCTAAGCCCAACTCAACAGCAATTTATATTTCTACGCCGGGCGCGGTGGCTCACGCCTGTAATCCCAGCATTTTGGGAGGCCAAGATGGGAGGATCGCTTGAGGCCAGGAGTTCCAGACCAGCCTGGGCAACATATTGAGACGCCATCCACCTTTCTCTCTGGAAAAAAATTGCCTTATCCAGTCTCTAAATCTCACCTGATTCCACATCAGGTTTTCCATAAGGTCGGTTTCAGGTTCTGACCCTTTCCCTGCGGAACTCCCAGCCCCCAGTGCACAGACTCTGTCCCATCACCAAAGTTATAGACCAAACCTTCCAGAAGCCCCGCCCCTTTGCGTAGCCCTGCCCCTGCCCCGTAGCCCCTCTATTCCTTTAAACCCTACCTTTTCTTTCAATCTGATTGGTCTGGTGGTCTTAAATCTTTCCTTCACGTTAATTCCTGGCCTTTCCTCCAATTGAATCTTGGCATCTGTCCTAAGCCCCGCCCCAACACAACTAAGCCACGCCTCTAACCCGTCCCTACCCTCCTAGTCCTATTTTCCAATCATCATGCTACCCACCTCCCAGCCCCCTTATGCTCCTCCAATCACCACGCCCCCTGGCTCCTAGCCCCGCCCCTCACCCGGGGCGGGTCCACGAGTCCCCCAGCGAGGTCCAGAGCTCGTTTTCACGTGGAGTGACGTTGTCCCGCAGCAGCGCCACGGCATCCGATGTCAGGTGCGGCTGCCGCACGCTGCTCGCGAACTCGGGCCCCCCAACGTGTTCACAATCTGTCAGGGGAGCAGGAGGGGGCAGGCTGTGCCGTCACACCTTCTACAAGTCGAACCCGATTCCTCCCGCTGCAGGGGGGCCCGAGGGCCTGGGGCGGGTCTCACCATCTGCAGAGGCCCGAAAAGGAAGTGCAACAGCTCCGGAGAGGAGGGGTCGGCGATGTTACCGCGCAGCCGGGCCTGGGGCGTGGGGAGGGAGGTGGTTGGCGTGGGTGCGGGGACGGGGCAGGTTCGCCGTGCCCGCGCCCTGGCCCAGGGGCGGACGCGTCCTCACCAGCAGGCTGAAGGCGTACTTGATCTTCTGCAGCACGTCGGTGTACTCGGCCTCCGAGGGCGGCTTGGCTCGCAGCGTCAGCAGGCCCTCTGAGGGGGTCAGACGGGCGCGGCGATGGGGACGCGGGGCCCGCACCAGGCAGGCAGAGAGAGAGAGGTGGACACCCGGTTAAGATGGCGGTGAGGTCAGCCCTGGCAAGTGGCGGGAGGGGAGACCCTGGGGAGAGCGGGGACATTTGGAAGAGATCGGGAAGGGGTTCAGATACCACGCAGGGGTGCTCCTTACCCCCAGCCGCCCGGCGCCGGGTTCTGCGGCCGCGTTCCCGGTGCTCCAGCACCCTGGCCGCCTCCGCCGACTTCTGCAGCCTTGATACAAAGCTCTCTACGTCGTCGAACACGTGGTTCAGGATGTCCTGGGGACAGAGGAGGCGGACGCTCAGGGGTCCCGAGTTCCAGAACCATCCCCGTCAAAGTCCTGAACCTGAGCACCTACACACGTCCCCAGATCAGGCCACGCCCCAAACACCTGGCCACGCCCCACAACCAAGCCCCGCTCCCGACCCCAGCCCCTCCTCCATAACGCAGAAGTCTGACCAGATTGACAGAGAACTCCCGTCCCGCAGCCGGCCCCGCCCTTCCACGCCCTAGCCCCGCCTTCAGTCGCCTGGCCCCGCCCCCAGACCCCTTCCCTCGCGGCTCACCACTTCCCGCTCCGCCTGCAGAACCGCCAGGTCGGGACCCCGGGGACCCAGTTCCGGGGAGGCCGAGTCAGAGTTGCTCGAGGTCCCCACCGGCTCAGGCCTCTGCGCCTCGTCTGCCTCGGGAATGGGCTTCGCCAGGGGTCGTCCGCGGCCCGCGCCCCGCTCTAAGATGCTGATCACTGCGCGGACTGATGGGCGGCGCTGCAGGGGCGGGGTCTCAGCGGCGGGCGAGCGGTCGCGCTGCAACTCCTCCTGCGTGGCCCTGCGGAGGGCGACGGGGACACCAAGGCTGGGTCCACTGAGGGGTCCAGGGAGGGGGAAATCCAGGGCGCAGAACGAGACACACTGAGGCTCAAAAGGCTCAAAGAGAGTAAACAAATTCAACGAGGTAGGAAGAAATCCGATATAGGGAGGGATAGCACCTCTCTAGAGTGAAACTGAGGGCCTGGACAGGGAACAGAGGAAAGAAGCAGAGTTCTGGAGAAGGGGTCAGCTCGTCTGGGAGGTACAGACAAGAGTCGACTAGGGTGTGCTTGACTCCATGCAAAACTCTTGTTCTGTTCCAGGCTGGTGTTGTAGACTGAGGCACAAGGAGGGGAAACCGGCTAACCAGAGACCCCGCCAACTTCTTCCCTCTCACCTGAGCGCCGCCGCCCTGCGCTCCCCGCGGCCCGAGCGGTAATTGTGCAGAGCCCCCTGAATGTCCTCTCGGATCAGCTCCGCCTGCCAATCACACCGTCAGGCCACGCCTCCCCACGCCGCACCCACTTCCTACCCGGGCCTCACCCCTGGCCGATTTTTCAGCTCAGTCCCAGCCCACGTGCGGCCACCGTCCACGCCCTGGACTCACCCCTCGCCCTACACCTGTCCCTGCCCTAAGCCACGACCCCGCCCATGGAGACCCAGTCCGGGTGGTTCCTCGCCCCCATCCTCGTCCTGGCTGCTCCCCCAGACCCTTCTTGGCCATGTTCTGTTCATGTCCTCATCCCACCTTCGTGTTCTATCTTGACCCTGGGTCCAATCTCAAACCCCGCCGCCTTCCAGAACTTCCTTCCCAGGTCCCCTGCCCTTCCTTGCTCTGGTCCCGCCTTAGCCCCAGGCCCCGCCTCACCTAGAGGCCCCACCCATTTCCGCCCCGGCTCCAGGCTCCGCCCAGTTCCAGCTCCACCCCAGAGCCAGCCCGTTCGCTCACCCCGAGGCGCAGGCCCTGGAAGAAGTGCACGTCGGGCTGGGCGCGCTCGGGTTCCTGGCACACGAGCAGCAGCAACGAGCGGCTCCTGCCGGGTGGCATCACCGCGTCACAGCGCACGATGGCGCCCAGTGGGTACGACTCCAGCTCCTCCTGCGGGGTGAGATGGCGGGGTAAACTGAGGCCCCGAAATGATGGTACTACTAAATGGCGACGGGAGTGTGGGCCAGCAGGTCAGGGCAACCTCACGCGGTTAGGGGGTTAGCGATAACACCCCTGTTTAATAGATGAGGCTATTAAGGCTCAAGAAGGGGGCCGGGGTCCCTCGCCAGAGTTCCCAGAGGAAGGACGTGCAGTAGCCAAGATTCGCACCCAGACCCCCTGAAGTCCCTGCCCCAGACACTCCTCCCACCCATGTGCCCCCTGGCACCTTGGAGGCCGGGTCGAGCAGCGTGACATGGTCGGGAGACACTCGCAGCAGCATCTCCTGTGCCCAGACTCGGCCCTGGCTATCCATGACGGCCAGCTTCCTGGAGGCATCCTCCACAGTGTGCACGCCATCATCCTCACCCAGGCAGAACGTCACCAGGTGCTGGTACGGACCACGGAGAAACAGTGAGGCCCAAGATGATGCCAGGTGGGCTCAGAATCCCCCGGAATAATCAGACTTTCAGCCTGAGACTAACCACACCTCCTCCAGGAAGCCTTCCTTGATCACCTGTTCCACAAATCAGCTCCCCTCCCAGTGCCCTTTGTTTCCCTTCCATCAGAGTGACTAGCACCTGAGTCTGGCTTCTCACAGACTGGAGGCTCCTTGTGGGCAGGGAAGGAGTCTGGATTATAGCTCTCTCCTTCTAAATGCCTCCTGGGGTCTCCTGCTGTGCCCCCTACCACCTCCATTAGAGCACCAGGCGCCTCCTTGGGTTCCTCTGGACCTTGTCTACCCTCTCCTCATGCAGGGCTCTGTCTTGATTTGTCTCCGTGGTCCCACTGTCCAGCACCACAGCTGGCCGGGAGGAAAGGCTGGCAGATTTGAGTGGACCCGAGGCCCCTGACTTCATATCCATGACTGAGATGAGGCAACGGAGGTCCATTTTATGGATGGGCAAACTGACTTTCCACATGCTTCCTGCTTGGGGGCCCAGCTGCTTTCAAAAGCCCTATCTCCTGAGGCCACCTTTGCCCCAGAAGATGTCCTGGGGCAGACCCCAGACTCACATTGACTGGGTACTGGGATACATCAGCCATAACAACTGTGGAGTAACGCTTCCTCTGCTCTGCCAGGGGAGAAAGAGAATGAGCCTGGGAGTCCAGGCCCAGCCCCTCCTCCATCAGACCCAGGAGTCCAGGCCCCCAGCCCCTCCTCCATCAGACCCAGGAGTCCAGGCCCCCAGCCCCTCCTCCCTCAGACCTAGGAGTCCAGCCCCCCAGCCCCTCTTCCCTCTGACCCAGGAGTCCAGACCCCCAGCCCCTCTTCCCTCTGACCCAGGAGTCCAGACCCCCAGCACCTCTTCCCTCTGACTCGGGAGTCCAGGCCCCCAGCCCTTCCTCCCCCAGCCCCTCCTCCCTCAGACCCAGGAGTCCAGGCCCCCAGCCCCTCCTCCTCCAAGACGCTGGATGCCAGGTCCTGTTTCTTTAGACCCAGTTCTATGGGCCTGGGGCTCCCTTGCCCCCACTCACCATAGATAGACTTGGCGCTTGGCTTCGGGGCAGCTTCTGGGCTGGTGAAGAAAAGAGGAATGAGAGAGACTGTGGAATTGGGGGCAGATCCTGTGGAAATGCCAAGCAGGGCAGCAAGGGCTTCATTACGAAGGTAACGGGGAGCGATGGAATGGTTATTATTGTTATTATTGAGCAGGAGAGCTCAGAGCCAGAGCTGGACTTTAAGAAGACAGGTGTGCCGGGCGCGGTGGCTCACGCCTGTAATCCCAGCACTTTGGGAGGCAGAGGCAGGCGGATCACAAAGTCAAGAGATCGAGACCATCTTGGCCAACGTGGTGAAACCCTGTCTCTACTAGAAATACAAAAGTTAGCTGG
The DNA here is from genome assembly GCF_006542625.1 of Nomascus leucogenys. Classification (NCBI taxonomy): domain Eukaryota; kingdom Metazoa; phylum Chordata; class Mammalia; order Primates; family Hylobatidae; genus Nomascus; species Nomascus leucogenys. The sequence goes on from NW_022096495.1 coordinate 19,996, forward strand.
GTGTGGTGGCGTGCGCCTGTAGTCCCAGCTACGTGGGAGGCCAAGGCAGGAGAATCACTTGAACCTAGGAGGCGGAGGTTGCAGTGAGTCGAGATTGCGCCACTGCATTCCAGCCTGGCAGCAGAGTGAGACCCCATCTCAAAAAAAAAAAAAAAAAAAAGACAGGTCAGGTCAGGCGGTGGTGCTGGGTGGTAGGGGAGTGTGATCTCTACCATGGCAGAGTCCTGGATTCAAACCCTCTGTGCGCTGCCTCCTTGCCATAAGACTTTGAGGAGGAGACTTAATCTCTCCTACCTCAGTTTCTCTTTCTGTAACATAGTAACCATCTGATAGGGCTGTTGGGCAAATTCAATCAGATGATGGAGGTGAAGTATTTTGAAGCCTCAATAACTGTTATTATCATTCTTAAGATGCTGCCAGGGCTTAGCACACAGAAGTTGCTCAATAAATGGGAATGGTTACAATAGCATTCGTGGTATCTGAAGTAGACAGGGAATTATCTGCTTCCCCTCCCACTCCCATGGGCCAGGCGCTTCCCAGCCACATCCTTCTCTGTGTCCTGTTCTCAATTTCTTCCTACGGTTACCTTTCCTAAGAATTCTTGAATCCCCACTTGCATGCACATAACAGAAGCTCAGCCATCAGGTGGCGTCAGGGGAACTGCAAAACCCTTTTTCCCAAACTCCTGTTCCTCATCCCGCTCCTGCCAGTCTGATGTCATCACAATTTGATTACCTCTGGGCCAGAGAGCTCACTACCTACCATGCAGGTATTTTGACTCATCTCTCATTGTTTTTCTCCCTGCTTACTCTGGGGGACTCGAGTCTTCATTATAAACAGCCCTGATTTTCTAGCAAAGGGTTAATATTTACTAACAACATAACAATCGCAATAGCGGCTCCTATGAGTTGAGCACCTGCTGTCAGTGAGGTGGTCGCTAAGTCCTGTAATGCACTATCCCTCCAGTTTTTCGACATTGTCCCTGTGTCACAGAGGAGGGCTGAGGCTCCAAGAGGTGACGTCCGCTGACCAGGGTTACATTGGCACTGAGTGTGAGGGCCGAACTGGAGCTCAGGCCTGTCTGCTCTGCAGTGGGGGCCCCTAACCCCAGGCTGGGCAGGGAGGAGCGCAGCTCTGGCTTCCTCCTGAGCGTCCGGGCTTGGGCCAGAGTCTGGGCTGCCGCAAACAGGATCTGCGGGTGTGGGTGAGGAGGCGAGGGCAGGCGGGAGGCGCGCTGGGGCTGGGACCCGGGGTCCGGGGCACTTACCCTGTGGCGGTGCTCATGGTGCTGAGTGGAAGCTCCTGCCCACCTGGAGGTGCCCTGGGAGCCAGCAAAGATGTGAGGGCCTGGCCAGTAGGAGCCTCTAACTCCTACCCCAGCCTCCTCCCTCAATGCAGGCAGCCAGGCCCCAGCCCCTCCTCCCTCAGATCCTGGAGTTCAGGCCCCCAGCCCCTCCTCCCTCAGACCCAGGAGACCAGGCCCCAGCCCCTCCTCCCTCAGACCCAGGAGTCCAGGCCTCCAGCCCCTCCTCCCTCAGACCCAGGAGTCCAGGCCCCCAACCCCTCCTCCCTCAGACTCAGGAGTCCAGGCCTCCAGCCCCTCCTCCCTCAGACCCACGAGTCCAGGCCCTCTGTCCCCTCCTCCCTCAGACCCAGGAGACCAGGCCCCAGCCCCTCCTCCCTCAGAGCCAGGAGTCCAGACCCCAGTCCCTCCTCCCTCAGACCCAGGAGTCCAGGCCCCCAACCCCTCCTCCCTCAGACCCAGGAGTTCAGGCCCCAGCCCCTCCTCCCTCAGACCCAGGAGTCCAGGCCCCCAATCCTTCCTCCCTCAGACTCAGGAGTCCAGCCCCCAGCCCCTCCTCCCTTGGACCCAGGGGGTCCAGGCCCCCAGCCCCCCCTCCCTAGATCCAGGAGTTCAGGCCCCAGCCCCTCCTCCCTCAGACCCAGGAATCCAGGCCCGCAGCCCCTCCTCCCTCAGACCCAGGAGTCCAGGCCCGCAGCCCCTCCTCCCGCACACCCGTTGGTCAAGCCCCGGCCCCCTTCTCTCCAGACCCGGATCTCCTTACCTGCCTGCTCAGGCTCTGCCCTGCTCTCCGCTGTCCTTCCCTTCCAGGCTGCTGGCCCCTCCTCCTGCTCCCTGCCAGGGCCGTCCTGCCTCCGCCTCCGCATACCTGAGCATTCACCTGGCACAGCCTGGCTGGAGTGACCCCAGGGCGGGGCTGGCAGACATATCTAGGAGGGGCTGGGGGGCCTGCAGGGGAGCCGGGAAACTAACTGCCTTGTAGCAACAGAATAATAACAACGAACAGTACATTTGATGTCACGCTTGTTCACGGGTCAGAGTTGAAAGCTCTGTCTTTAAAACTCCCTTGAAATTCTAACAGCAGGAGGAAGTTCGAGGTTTGACTTCTGCTTGACAGATGAGGCAGCTGAAGGCCAGAGAGGTTGAGGAACTGGCCCATTTCAGCACTTGTTAAGGAGGGATTTGAACCCGGCTGATCTTCTGTCTCCAGGGCCAGTGGCAGTCCGTCTTCTGTGGACACCTCCTGTCCGTGATCACTGCTTCTGCCCATGCCCTCGCCCCCCCACCCATCCTGTTCCCCCTTCCTTTGGAAATTTCCCTCAATGACTCCCCCCATTCTGACAAAAGCTAAGATTTAGCTCGATAATGCCTGGCCCAGCTCCAAGGACATCACAAAAATGCACAGGCTTCCCAGGCATAAAAACCTTTCTGAAATCCCTTTTCGAGAACTCCCTCCATGCTGTAGAGGTTACTAGCAAAGCTTTTCACATCATTTCTCCCCAGAGCCCCGTGAGGGGAATGTGTCTGGGTGGGAGGCTGTCTTCGTCTCACAGATGAGAAAATGAGGCAGAGAAGGGTTAAGAAACTTGTGTGGGTGCAGTGACTCACATCTGTAATCCCAGCACTTTGGGAGGCCGAGGCAGGTAGATCACCTGAGGTCAGGAGTTCGAGACCAGCCCAGCCAACATGGTGAAACCCCATTTCTACTAAAAACACAAAAATTATCCAGGTGTGGTGGTGGGCACCTGTAATCCCAGCTATTCAGGAGGCTGAGGCAGGAAAATCACTTGAACCCGGGAGGCGGAGGTTGCGATGAGCCGATAATTGCACCACTGCACTCCAGCCTAGGCAAGAGAGCGAGGCCCCATCTCAAAAAAACAAAAAACAGGCTGGGCGCGGTGGCTCATGCCTGTAATCCCAGCACTTTGGGAGGCCGAGGCAGGCGGATCACGGGGTCAGGAGTTCGAGACCAGCCAGGCCAACATGGTGAAACCCTGTCTCTACTAAAAATACAAAAATTAGCCGGGCGTGGTGGCGGGCACCTGTAATCCCAGCTACTCAGGAGGCTGAGGCAGGAGAATCGCTTGAACCCAGGAAGCGGAGGTTGCAGTGAGCCGAGATCACACCACTGCACTCTAGGCTGGGCGACAGAGTGAGACGCTGTCTGAAAAAACAAACAAAACAAAACAAACCCGCCCCCCCAAAAAAAAACAACTTGCCCAAGATTACCTATGCAGTGAGTGAATGATGAGAATGTCAGACTCCAACACCTAGATCGCAGAGAGCAGAAAGCAGAGAGCAGGGCACCGGACAGACTGCCCATTCTTAGCTTTCGCGTGATCAGTGATTCCCACCTGGTTCCTACCACAGCTGCCTCTTACCTGGACCACTGCAGTAGCCTTCTAACTAGTCTCCCAGCTCTATCCTCCCTGCTAAGTCTAGTCTCCATTCAGGGATCCTGTAGAGCCCGAAGTCGGCTCATGTCATTCCTGTTTAGAATCCTCTATGGCTCCCATTTCTCTGTGTATAAAAGCTGACATTGACCGGGCGCGGTGGCTCACGCCTGTAATCCCAGCACTTTCGGAGGCTGAGGTGGGCGGATCACAAGGTCAGGAGATCGAGATCATCCTGGCTAACACGGTGAAACCCCGTCTCCACTAAAAATACAAAAAATTAGCCGGGCGTGGTGGTGGGCGCCTGTAGTCCCAGCTACTCGGGAGGCTGAGGCAGGAGAATGGCGTGAACCCGGGAGGCGGAGCTTGCAGTGAGCTGAGATTGTGCCACTGCGCTCCAGCCTGGGCGACAGAGCGAGACTCCATCTCAAAAAAAAAAAAAAAAAAAAAAAAAAAGCTGACATATTGTAAGGCCTTAAGGGACGTGATTCTGATCTCATCTCTTCCTTTTGTGTGTCAGCGCACTGGCCTCCTTGCTGCTCTTGGAACATCCAGACCCGGTCCTGCCTCAGGGCCTTTGCACTTTCTGTTTTCTCTGCCTGGAATGCTCTTCTACCAGATACCCTCATGCCTCGCTTCCTTGCCTCCTTCGGTCTTTGCCTGAATGTCACCTTCTCAGAGGACTGGGTGACGACCCTGTTTCAAATGGTGGCATCCCTTACTTGATGTCTTTTTTTTTTTTTTTTGACACAGAGTTTCGCTCTTGTTGCCCAGGCTGGAGTGCAGTGGTGCGGTCTTGGCTCACCACAATCTCTGCCCCCCAGGTTCAAGTGATTCTCCTCCCTCAGCCTCCTGAGTAGCTGGGACTACAGGCATGCGCCACCACACCTGGCTAATTTTGTACTTTTAGTAGAGACAGGGTTTCACCATGTTGGCCAGGATGGTCTTGATCTCTTGACCTCGTGATCTGCCCGCCTCGGCCTCCCAAAGTGCTGGGATTACAGGTGTGAGCCACCGCGCCCGGCAACCCAACTTCTTCGTAGTCTCTTTCCTCTCTCCCTACTTCATTTTTTTGTGTGGAGCACTTTTCACCTTCTTACCCACTGTGTTCCTGGTTCATTTTGTCTGTGTCTCCTCCGTTAGAATGCAAGCTTCACAGGCTGGGCGCAGTGGCACACGCCTGTAATCCCAGCACTTTGGGAGGCTGAGGTGGGTGGATCACTTGAGGTTGGGAGTTCGAGACCAGCCTGGCCAACATGGTGAAACCCCGTCTCTACTGAAAATATAAAAATTAGCCGGGGGTGGTGGTGTACACCTGTAATCTCAGCTTCTTGGGAGGCTGAGACAAGAAAATCACTTGAACCCCGGAGGTGGAGGTTGCAGTCAGCCGAGATCACACCATGTCACCAACATGATAAAACCTCATTTCTACTAAAAATACAAAAAATTAGCCAGAGTTGGTGGTGCACACCTGTAATCCCAGCTTCTTGGGAGACCAAGGCAAGAGAGTCGCTTGAAACTGGGAGGTGGAGGTTGCAGTGAGCCGAGATGATCACGCCACTGCACTCCAGCCTGGGTGACAGAGCGAGATTCCATCTTTAAAAAAAAAAATGTGGCCGGGTGCGGTGGCTCACGCCTGTAATCCCAGCACTTTGGGAGGCCGAGGCCGGCGGATCACGAGGTCAGGAGATCGATACCATCCTGGCTAACACGGTGAAACCCTGTCTGTACTAAAAATACAAAACAATTAGCTGGGCTTGGTGGTGGGCGCCTGTAGTCCCAGCTACTCAGGAGGCTGAGGCAGGAGAATGGCGGGAACCAGGGAAGCGGAGCTTGCAGTGAGCCAAGATCGCGCCACTGCACTCCAGCCTGGGCGACAGAGTGAGACTCTGTCTGAAAAAAACAAAAGCAAGCTTCACGAGGGCAAAGATTTTTGTGTGATTAGTCCCCCACTTAATCTGCAGCACACGGAATTGGGTCTAGCACATAGAAAGTGTTGGAGAGATACTTGTTGAGTGAACGAGCTTTTGGCATTTGGTGCATTCGTGTGCATTATTGCTTCATTGCTTCATTCAACATACGTTGCCTCCATGGTCTATGCTGAGTGAGGCTGGAAATCAGAGAAGGCACGTTTTTGCCTTGGATTGATGGGGATGAAGGAACAGAGAGAAAGGGATATAGTGTGGTCTGATGGCAGAGAGCCTCGGGCAGGTGTGGGTCTGAATCCTGGCTTTGCCACTTGATAATTCTGGAGATACTTATTGTGTGCTTATATCTTCTCAGTACATCATAAATGTGCGTGTGTGTGCGTGTGTGTGTATGCATAATGCTCAACACATCCTATGGAATGGGTCCTATTATCCCCATTTTTTTTTTTAATTGAGACAAGGTCTCGTTCTGTGGCCCAGGCTAGAATGCAGTGTCATAATCACAGCTCACTGCAGCCTGGACCTACTGGAGCGATCCTCCCCTCTCAGACCCTGCCTCCACTCTCCCAACCATAGGTGAGCACTACCATGCTTGGCTCATATATATATATGTGTGTGTGTGTGTGTGTGTGTATGTGTGTGTGTGTGTGTATATATATATATATATATATATATATATATATACACATACATATATATTATACATATATATATAGTAAAGATAAAATCTCCCTGTGTTGCCCAGGCTGGTCTCCAACTCCTGGGCTCATGTGATACTCCTGCCTCGTCCTCCCGAAGTGCTGGAATGACAGGCATGAGCCATCATACCCAGCTTATTGGGAGGATAAAGTCAGATTGTAGAGAGTTGTCAATACAGTATCTGGCAAAGAGGAGACGCAAGGCCGGTGTTAGCAATGGCGAGGACGATGGCCTTTCTTCCCGTGCGTGCTGCAAGGGAGGACATGAGGGGCTCTGCCAAGGCCAGGAGAGGCTGCTGAGGGTCAGGACAGGCTGCTGGAGGAGGAGGGCAGGCCAGGAATCACCTTGAAGGATGAGTTTGACAGCCAGTGTCAATCCTAGAAGATAGGGGTGTTCTGGGCCATGAGACTGCCTGAGCGAAGGAGGGCGGCTGCAGGGGTGGCCAGCGGGGCTAGGGCTGTGAGCTCCTGGCTACCCAGCAGGTGGTCCTGGTGTGTGCAGCAGCGGGTGGGGGAGGTAGGGGTAGAAGGAGGGCCCTTATGCTTCTCTTTCTTTGGCTTCTGCAATTCTGTGTTCTCATCACATTCATGCCACAGGTATTTTCTGTGCTTGACCCTACCTGAGTTGGGGTTTGAGGGATGGAGCAGACCCCTTGCCCCATTGACAGAGGAGAAAACAGAGGCTCAGAGAGGGAAGTCAGTAGCCTAAGGTTACAGTGGCCCTGGGCTGTGGCACAGATGCAGATCTGACTGGGCTCATTTCTTCATGAGCAAGTGGAGAAAACTATCTCATAGAAGCATTCGGTGTGGTTCCAAGGCCTCTTGGGTCTGAGGAAGGAGGGGCTGGGCCTGGACTCCTGGGTCTGAGGGAGGAGGGGCTGGGGCCTGGACTCCTGGGTCTGAGGGAGGAGGGGCTGGGGCCTGGACTCCTGGGTCTGAGGGAGGAGGGGCTGGGCCTGGACTCCTGGGTCTGAGGGAGGAGGGGCTGGGCCTGGACTCCTGGGTCTGAGGGAGGAGGGGCTGGGACCTGGACTCCTGGGTCTGAGGGAGGAGGGCCTATCTCATTGCTTTGGGGGTGGCGCAGGCGGCCTTCCAGGCCATGGTCTGGAGCAGCAGGTGAGATCGAAACCGGAGCCTCCACCCAAGTCCCAGGGCCCAGGGCCTCTTTCCTCCTCTGGCCGCAAAGGAGGCCCCTCCTTCCCTGTAACCCACAGCAAATACCTCCCAAATACCAGTCAAAGTGTCCACCCCTGCACAGTCTGACTCAGCCAGTCCAGGGCGGAGGCAGTAAAGCCCTGTCTTGGCAAGTCACCAGGGAAATCCATCACCGAAGCCCCTCTCTCCCCCCTCTGCCTGGCTATTCTGTCATTGGTACCTGTTCTTGGGTGAATGACAGGGCTCTGTGGTCAGGGTCTGCCTCTATGCCCAGTCTGGGATAGCTGTCTTGGGGGGCTGGCTTTTCTTCCCTCTCACCTGGGATGTCCCAGGAATGGAACAGAATTCTCCCCTGGGGCTTGAAGAGGTCACCCCCATCTCCTCCGTTATCCCCACCCCCACACCATGCAACACACGCCCTCTAGTCTGTAGGATTTGCTGACAAATGCCTATGACAGCCGCGTGTGGTGCCTCACGCCTGTTACCCAGCATTTTGGGAGGCCATCACTTGAGATCTGGAGTTCGAGACCAGCTTAGCCAACATGGTGAAACCCCATCTCTACAAAAGTAGCCGGGTGTGGTGGCGTGCACTTGTAGTCCCAGCTACTAGGGAGACTGAGGCAGGAGAATTGCTTGAACCCAGGAGGCAGAGGTTGCAGCGAGCCATTGCGCCATGCACTCCAGGCTGGGTGACTGACTGAGATTCTGACTCAAAAAAAAAAAAAAAAAAATCCCGTGACAAGGAGAAAGGTCAGGTTCCCTGGCAATGGAGCTGAGGCATGTTCTTGAGAAGGAGGGAGGTTATAAATTAGATGGGGGCTGGGTCTCAGAGAGATATAGCTACTTACATATTCAATAATGAGGCTGACTGTGGTGTCTCACACCTATAGTCCCAGTACTTTGGGAAGCGGAGGCAGGAGGATCCCTAGAGCCTAGGAGTTTGAAACCAGCCTGGGCAACATAGGGAGATTCCATCCCTACAAAAAAAATTTAAAAATTAGCCAGGCATAGTGGCATGCATTTGTGGTCCTAGCTGCTTGGGAGGCTGAGGTGGGAGGATTGCTTGAGCCTGGGAAGTCAAGGCTACAGTGAGCTATGATTGCACCACTGCACTCCAGCCTGGGTGACAGAGCAAGACCTTGTCTCAAAAAAAGTAGTTAATTTATTTATTCAATACGTAGTTCCTGAGACAAAATGTGTGCCTTACTCTAGACCCTGCTGGTGTGCACAATTCATGGGGGATATGTGCGCTAATGGAAGTGTGGCACAGGGCAGGGGTGTCCCCAGAGAAAGCCCTAATCCAGCTTTATCGGTGGTTGTATGAGGCACAGAAGCCTTTCCTGGTTAAGGGATAAATGGATGGGGTTTCAAAGGATGAATAGGAGTTTGCCAAGGACAATGAAGCAAAGATTGACATTCTAAGCATTGGGACTGTCCTATGCAAAATCCCAAAGTGATGTAGTAGCAAATACTTAAGCACCTACAGTGTGCCAAGCATGTTTCATGTGCTGGAGATACAGAGGGGGAGGAGAAAGATGAAACCCCAGCCCTTGTGAGATTGTCATCCTAGTGGGTGTGGTGGGGAGATAAACAAGTAGACACCTGCATGAATAAGACTTTCAGATTGTGGTAAACGCTGTGGAGGAAACGAAACAGGTGAAGGAACGGAGTGACTAGGAGCAGGCAGGTGCGGCTGCTTCAGGTAGGGTGGTCAGGGAAGGAGGCGGCGTCTGAGCTTTGACCTCAATTTCGAGAATGAGCCAGGAACGCGGAGAGGATTTCAGGCAGAGGAAACCTTAGGGAGGCTAGCGGGTTAAATCTGCAGGGGTGTGGCTGGCCGGAGGAAGTGAGGTGTGAGACAGTCACGTTGATGGTGACAGCAGCAGTGACCGTAGCAGCCGAGAGGTGGCCGAATGCTTACTGTAATGGGCTGGCCCAAGCCTGAGTGTCTGGAGTTCCCAGCCCGCTTAAGGAAGGAAGGAAAACACAGGCAGCTCTAAGTGTGCGATGGGGGAGGTCTCATCGGCAGTGAGGAAGCCCAGGTGGGTCCCCTTCCCAGCTGAAAGGGGTTCGGGTAGGTTTTTCCTGGGCATTCCTCTGAGAACAGTCAGCCCTGGTGAGGGTGCGGGGAGAGGCGCTTATGGCGAAGGGAGGGTGGGTCTGGGAACCGGCCTGGCAGGAGGAGGAGGGAGACTGCTGGCGGCCAGGAGCTGTTTGTTCTCTGGGAGGGATCGTGGCGGGGCGGTTTGTGCAGCCCTTTCCTGAAACCGGAGGAGCCTGGCTCCTTCCCAGGTCTCTGAGGGATGGGTCGGGGCGGGGGTGGTGGTGACGGGGATAGGACCCCAGACAGACTTGAGTTTGGATCCTGGGTTGGAGCCGGTGACTTCACTCTCAGCTCCCTGAACATCAGGGCCGGCCTGCCTGCCTGCTTGCCTGCCTTCCTTCCTTCCTTCCTCCCTACCTTCCTCCCTCCCTCCCTTCCTCCCTCCCTCTTCCTCCCTCCCTTCCTCCCTCCCTTCCTCCCTCCCTCCCTTCCTCCCTCCCTTCCCTCCCCTCCCTTCCTTCCCTTCCTCCCTCCTCCCTCCCTTCCTTCCCTTCCCTCCTCCCTCCCTTCCTTCCTTCCCTTCCTCCCTCCTCCCTTCCTTCCTTCCTTCCCTCCTCCCTCCCTTCCTTCCTTCCCTTCCTCTCTCCCTCCCTTCCTTCCTTCCCTTCCTCTCTCCCTCCCTTCCTTCCTTCCCTTCCTCCCTCCCTCCCTTCCTTCCTTCCCTTCCTCCCTCCCTTCCTTCCTTCCCTTCCTCCCTCCCTCCCTTCCTTCCCTTCCTTTCCCTTCCCTCCCTCCCTCCCTTTTTCTTTTCTTTTCTTTTTTTCTTTTCTTTTCTTTCTTGACGGAGCCTCACTCTGTCAGCCCAGGCTGGATTGCAGTGGCATGATCTTGGCTCACTGCAAGCTCTGCCTCCCGGGTTCACGCCATTCTCCTGCCTCAGCCTCCCCAGTAGCTGGGACTACAGGCACCTGCCACCATGCCCGGCTAATTTTTTGTATTTTTAGTAGAGACGGGGTTTCACCATGTTAGCCAGGATGGTCTCGATCTCCTGACCTCGTGATCCACCCGCCTTGGCCTCTCGAAGTGCTGGGATTACAGGCCTGAGCCACAGCGCCCGGCCTCCTCTTTCTTCTTTTGAGACAGAATCTCGCTCTGTCACCCAGGCTGGAGTGCAGAGGTGTGGTCTCGGCTCACTGCAACCTCCACCTCCCAGGCTCAAGCGATTCTCCTGCCTCAGCCTTCCGAGTAGCTGGGACTACAGGCGTGTGCCACCATGCCCAGCTAATTTTTTGGTACTTGTAGTAGAGACAGGGTTTCACCATGTTGGCCAGGCTGGTTTCAAACCCCTGATCTCCAGTGATCTGCCTGCCTTGGCCTCTCAAAGTGCTGGGATTAAAGGCGTGAGCCACCGCGCCGGGCTGTGGAGTAGCTAAACTTCCACTGCTGAGGTCTCTCAGGTGTGTATAGGGAGAGAGAGTTTCGGGGAGAGGGAGAGACAAAGGAAAAGAGGAACAGAGAGAGAGGGAGGAAGAGAGGAAGAAAGGAAGAGAGAGAAACAGGAAGAGTGAGAGGAGAAAGAGAGGAAGGGGGAGAGAAAGAGAGAGATGGGGGAGAGAGAAAGAGAGAGAGAGAAGGAGACACAGGAGGGGGAGAGAAAGAGAGAGATGGGGGAGAGAGAAAGAGAGAGAGAGAGAAGGAGACACAGGAGGGGGAGAGAAAGAGGGAGAGAGAGATGAGAGAGATATGAGAGAGAGATGAGAGACAGAAAAGACACACAGGAGGGGGAGAGAAAGAGGGAGAGATGAGAGATTGATAGCACCCAGCTAATCAATCAGTGGCTCTAGTGCCATGAGCCGGAAGGGAGGAATGGATACTGGGGAACAGTTGGTTGACTTTCCCTAGTGGGACAGTCCCTCTTTCTAGAACTACCTTTCCTATGTCCCCCGTGCTTCTCTCCAGTCCATACTCTACATCTCAGCCAGAAAAGAAGAAATTCTAAAACATGCATCTGCCCATGACCCTCCGTGACTCAACACTCTTCAGCGGTACCCAGCGCCCTCTGAGTCAATGCCAAGCTTCCTACCATGGCATTGGAGCCGCGCTCTGGGTCCTTTTACTGATGGCTCCCGCCTCATCCCTTCACCCCTCCCATACCCTGCATGCCAGCCTGGGCAGCCCCTCCCTCCTTCCACAATCTCTCTCATGCATTCCCGTCCCATGCCTTCTGCTTAAGCTGTTCCCACAGCCTGGAGTCTCCTTCCTGGCGGAAGGAAATCTTTCTGGCTCACACGGCCGTGATCCCCATCATTCCCTGAAGAAAGCTTGCCCAGCTGTCCGACACAGGGACCTTCTGCCCCTCCTGAACCCTGAGTCCCCTCCGTCTTAACTGGGAGGTCACCTGCTCAGCTTGCAGGCAAGGCCACCAACACCCTCTTTTCCTGTCTTCTTTCCTGCCTACCATCCTCTCCTGTCCACCCTCTGCCCCTCCTTCCCTTCTTCTCTTCTTTCCTTCTAGTTACTGAGCCACGCATGTGTTGCATGCAGCAAAGATGAATAAAATAAACCTAGAGCAATCATTCCAGTTACTATGGCCATATAACAAATTATTCTAAAACTCAGTGGCTTCAGACAAGGATCCTGTCTATTTTAGTCAAAACCCTACCATCTGCACAGGCCTTGGTGGAGGCAGCTTATCTGTGTGCCCTTTGGTGATGGCTGGGGCTGTCAAGAAGCTGGGGAGGTGCTTGGGCTGGAAAGACTCAAACGGCTGGAGTCTGGGACAACTGGAGCTCCTTGCCCCCTTTGCTTATCTCTACACAGGATAGCTAAACTTAACTTACACTGCTGAGGCCTCTCAAGATGTGTGTAGGGAGAGAGAGTTGGGGGGAGAGGGAGAGAGAGAAGAAGAGAGAGAGGAGAGAGAGAGAGAGACAAGAAGAGAGAGAGGAAGAACAGAGAGAGGAAGAGGGAGGGAGAGGAAGAGAGAGGAGAGAGGGAGAGAGGAGAGAAAGAGACAAGAAGAGAGGAAGAAAAGAGAGAGGAAGAGAGAGGGAGAGAGGAAGACAGAAGGAGGGAGAGGGAGAGAGGAAGACAGAAGGAGGGAGAGGGAGAGAGGAAGACAGAAGGAGGGAGAGGGAGAGAGGAAGACAGAAGGAGGGAAAGGGAGAGAGGAAGAGAAAGAGAGGAAAGAGAAAAGAAGGGAAAGAGATGAGAGAGGGAGAAAAGAGAAGACAGAGAGAGAGGCAGAGAGAGGGAGAGAGAGGGAGAGAAGACAGAGGGAGAGAGGAAGAGAAAAAGAAGGAGAGAGAGAGGGAAAGAGAGGAGAGAGAGAGAAGAACGAGAAAGGAGAGAGAGAGAGAATGTGAATGAGAATTGGGTGCCATAAAGCCTCTGATAGGGAAAGCAAAGGGCATTGTGGGAGAATCCTCTCAGCACCTGGGACAGCACCCAATGCTGATAAGGACCTTGATAACAACCAGGAAAATGGTAAAGGGGTGGACAGCCCACCCGGAGTCCAAATAGATGTTCTAACTCCCTTGGGTGTGTCTGGGAATCAGGTAGGAGGTCCTCAGAGGAGGAATTTGCATGCATTGTTCTCTTTATAATAACCATATTAACAGCCAGCAATGTTCTGGCACTTACTATGGATTAAGTCCTTGTTATGAATGACTTCATGCCATCCTTCCAAATTCAATGACAGGTAGCTGGGCGCGGTGGCTCACACTTTGTAATCCCAGCACTTTGGGAGGCTGAGGCAGGTGGATCACCTGAGGTCTGGAGTTCGAAACTGGCCTGGCCAACATGGCAAAACCCCGTCTCTACTAAAAATACAAAAATTAGCCAGGTGTGGTGGCGAGCGCCTGTAATCCCAGCTACTCATGAGGCTGAGGCAGGAGAATCGCTTGAACCCCGGAGGCAGAGGTTGCAGTGAGCTGAGATTGCGCCACTGTGCTCCAGCCTGGGCATCGGAGAGAGACTCTCAAATGGAGCTGGTAAACTGTGGCCCACTGCTTATTTTTGTAAATAAAGTTTTATGGGAACACAGCTATGCTCACTTGTTTTCATACCATCTATGGCTGCTTCCCAGCTCCTCTGGCAGAGTAGGTGCAGCAGCCACTGTGTGGGTCACAAGGCTGAAATTATTTACTATCTGACTGTTTGTAGAAAAAGTTTGCTAATCCCTGTCGTGGAGGTCAATGATATTAGGATTTCAGTTTACAGAAAAGGAGAAAAAGACATAGAGAAAAACAGTGTTTTTTTTTCAAGGTTGAGAAAATGAACATCTGAACCAATTGTCCATGTTATTAAATTTAAACATTTATTATTATTATTATTATTATTATTATTATTATTTATTTATTTTTTTGAGACGGAGTCTCGCTCTGTCGCCCAGGCTGGAGTGCAGTGGCGCAATCTCGGCTCACTGCAAGCTCCGCCTCCTGGGTTCCCGCCATTCTCCTGCCTCAGCCTCTCCGAGTAGCTGGGACCACAGGTGCCCGCCACCACGCCCGGCTAATTTTTTTGTATTTTTAGTAGAGACGGGGTTTCACTGTGGTCTCGATCTCCTGACCTCGTGATCCTCCCGCCTCAGCCTCCCAAAGTGCTGGGATTACAAGCGTGAGCCACCGCGCCCTATTATTATTATTTTTGAGACGGGGTCTTGCTCTGTCACCCAGGCTGGGGTGCAGTGGCATGATCACGGCTCTTCATAGCCTTGACCTCCTGGGCTCAAGCAAACCTGCCATCTCAGCCTCCCAAGTAGCTGAGGCTGCAGATGTGTGCCACCAAACCTGCTCATTTTTGTATTGTTTGTAGAGAGAAGGTTTTGCCGTGTTGTCCAGGCCGCTGTCAAACTCCTGGGCTCATACTATTCTCCACTTTGGCCTCCCAAAGTGCTGGGATTACAGGCATGAGCCACCATGCCCAGCCTAAAATTTTTCTTTATTTTTCGTTGTGGTAAAATATGCATAAAGTAAAATTTACCATCTTAACCATTTTAAGTGTACAATTCAGTAGTGTTAAGTATATTCACATTGTTGTGCAACCATCACCACCGTCCACCTTCAGGTCTTTTTTTATTTTGCAAAACAAACTTTATCTATTAAAAAACAGCTTCCCAGCCAGGTGCAGTGGCTCATGCCTGTAATCCCAGCACTTTGGGAGGCCGAGGCAGGTGGATCACCTGAGGACAGGAGCTCGAGACCAGCCTGGCCAACATGGTGAAACCCCATCTCTACTAAAAATACAAAAATTAGCCGGGTGTGGTGGCACCTGCCTGTAGCCCCAGCTACTCGGGAGGCTGAGGCAGGAGAATTGCTTGAACCCAGGAGGCAGAGGCTGCAGTGAGCTGAGATGGCCCACTACTCTCCAGCCTGGGTGACACAGTGAGACTCTGTCTCTCAAAAACAAAACAAAACAAAAAAACAAATCCTGTGACTTCCCAATCTCATCTCCTCCAGCCCCTTGAGCCACCACTCTATTTTCTGTCTCTATGAGTTTGACTCCTCCAAGTGCCTCTTATACAGCATTTGGCATTGTGTAACTGGCTTAGTACGTTTGAGATGGTGAGAGCTTAAGGTCTACAGGACTAAGGTTTTTTCTTGTTTTTTGTTTTTTTTTTTTTTTTTTGACAGAATTAAACTCTGTCGCCAGGCTGGAATGCGGTAGGGCAATCTCGGCTCACTGCAACCTCCACCTCTCGAGTTCAAGTGATTCTCCTGCTTCAGCCTCCTGAGTAGCTGGGACTACAGGTGAGCGCCACCACATCCAGCTAATGTTTGTATTTTTAGTAGAGACGGGGTTTCACCATGTTGGCCAGGCTGGTCTTGATCTCCTGACCTCGTGATCCATCTGTCTTGGCCTCCCAAAGTGCTGGGATTACAGGCGTGAGCCACCGTGCCCGGCCATGGACTAAGGTCTTAAAATAGCTCTTCCTGCCTGTGTAATCTCCATTATGGCAGGGCTCATATAAGAAGATGACAGTTCATCTGATGGGGAAGAAAACTTACTCCTAAGTTGAATTCTTCCCTGTTTCCAGCGGTGTCTGCTCCTGGCACCTCAGGCACTGTCAGGGGTAGGAGGTGGTGATCAGATATGCTCGCTGTGAGCAGTGCAAGGGGAAGCAGGTGCCCAGAGGTGCATCCCGGTTTGGTGGGGGTGACAAACATGGACAGGTGAGTGCAGGAGTGTGTGCAATACTCAATCTAAGAAAGGTAGTTCAGGCAGAGTTCACAGAAGATATCTGTGTGCAGGCCCATACATGGGGATGAGATTCTGATAATTTGGGAATGAATCAGGCCCCCAGCCCCTCCTCCCTAAGACTCAGGAGTCCAGGCACCCACCCCTCATCTGTCGGACCCAGAAGTCCATACTCCCGGCCCCTCCTCCCTCAGACCCAGGAGTCCAGGCCCCCAGCCGCCTTCTCCTGCAGGACCCCAGGAGCTTAGGTACCCACAGACTACTAAATCCTTGTTTCTGGGCATGGAAATTCTCAAATTATCCCCAAAAGTCTATGAAGAAGGTAAACACACATTTCCAGATGAGAGAATAGGCTGATATAGTTGAAAGACACACAGAGGGTCACAGTCTGGAATTGACAGTGGTGGGATTCGAACCTATTTCACTCCAGAACTGCGTCGCGCCTTATACGGTGCGGCAAGTGTGACGTCATTCGAACAAACCATAGGCCCCGCCCCCGGACGCAGCCACGCCCACAGGCTCCTGAAACCACCACTCCCAGCTGTGACAGCGCTCAGGACCGATGCTCATAGGTCCCGCCCCCGGGATCCCCGCCCCCTCGGCCCGCGCCCCGCCCCTCGCAGCCCAGTTCCGGAACCCGCGGGCCCAGCCGCGCCTGCGCCTCCGCTCGTGCGTGGCTGCGCCGCGCGCTCTTACTCGGAGCTGCAGAGGCGGCTGGTGTGCCGCAAGCTCCGCGCCGACCCCTGACCCCTGTCCCCGGCCGGGCATGAGCCGCTACCTGCTGCCGCTGTCGGCGCTCGGCACGGTAGCAGGCGCCGCCGTGCTGCTCAAGTGAGTACATTCTAGCCCCGCGTGTGCGGTCAAGGCGGGCCCCCCGCGCAGGGGCCGGGAAGGCGGCGGAGACCCCCGCCCTCGCACCCGGGTCCAGGCCCCGTAGCTCCCGACCCGCAGGGCCCGCCCGGAGTGGGGCAAACCTGCGCTCTGACCGGCCAGGTCACCGGCCCAAGGTCACTCGGAGGGAAGGGCGAGCCTGGGCCCTTGTAAACGTTGCTTTCCTTCCAGACTTTTAAACTCTTTATTTTGTTGTTTTGTATTATTTATTTGTTCGTTATTTTTAAAGGCAGAATCTGGCCCTGTCACCCAGGCTGGAGTGCGGTGGCGCGATCTTGGCTCACTGCAGCCTTGACCTCCTGGGCTCAGGTGATCCTCTCACCTTAGCGTCCCCAGGAGCTGAGACCACAGGCGCGCCACTACGCCCGGCTAATTTTTGTATTTTTAGTAGAGACGGGGTTTTGCCATGTTGGCCAGGCTGGTCTCAAACACCTGCCCTCGGGTGATCCGCCCGCCTCGGCCTCCCAAAGTGCTGGGGTTACAGGTGTGAGCCACTTCGCCCAGCCTACTTAGTTTACTTTCTTAAAAATTAGCCTCAGCGGCTGGTGACCACTGTATTGCATGGTGCCCTTCTCTCCTGTGGGTGCAGTGCTGTTTACCTGCCCAGTCTCCTGTTGCTGGACACTGTCTTGTTTCCAGCGTTAGCCTCTGTGGGACATGGGTGTGGTGGGCAGAGTCCTGGCTCCGCAGAGGGGTCCACGTCCTAATCCTCAGAACGTGTGACTACATTACCTCACGTGTGAGAGGTTCTTGCTGATGTGTTAAGTGAAGGATCTTTTTTTTTTTTTTTTTGAGACAGAGTTTCGCTGTTGTTGCCCAGGCTGGAGTGCGATGGCACGACCTTGGCTCACCGCAACCTCCACCTCCCGGGTTCAAGCGATTGTCCGGCCTCAGCCTCCTGAGTAGCTGGGATTACAGGCATGTGCCACCACGCCTGCCTAATTTTGTATTTTTAGTAGAGACGAGGTTTCTCCATGTTGGTCAGGCTGGTCTTGAGCTCCCGACCAAAGGTGATCTGCCCACCTTGGCCTCCCAAAGTGCTGGGGTTACAGGCATGAGCCACCGTGCCTGGTCAAGTGAAGGATCTTATGATTATCATGTAGTCTTTTTTTTTTTTTTTGGAGACAGGGTCTCTCTGTCACCCAGGCTGGAGTGCAGTCATGCTGTCACAGCTCACTGCAGCCTCAACCTCCCTGGGCTCAGGTGGTCCTCCCACCCCAGCCTCCCAAGTAGCTGAGTCTACAGGTGCGCACCAGCAAGCCCTGCTAATTTTTGTATTTTTAGTAGAGATGGGGTGTCAGCACGTTGGCCATGGCTGGTCTCGAACTCCTGACCTCAAGTGATCCTCCGGCCTTGGCCTCCCAGAGTGCTGGGATTACAGGTGTGAGGCACTGTGCCGGGCCTGCCTTGTAGTCTTATAGGGTCCTTATAAGAGGGAGCAGGAGGCTCAGTCAGAGGGGAGATGGAAGATAGAAGGAGAGGTTGTCGGGTGTAGTGGCTCACGCCTGTAATCGCAGCACTTTGGGAGGCCAAGGCAGGCGGATCACAAGGTCAGGAGTTTGAGACCAGCCTGACCAACGTGGTAAAACTCCGTCTCTACTAAAAATACAAAAGAAATTAGCCAGGTGTGGTGGCTTGTGCTTGTAATCCCAGCCAAGGCAGGAGAATTGCTTGAACCTGTGGCAGGAGAATTGCTTGAACCTGTGGCAGGAGAATTGCTTGAACCTGTGAGGCGAAGGTTACAGTGAGCCGAGATTGTGCCACTGCACTCCAGCCTGGGCGACAGAGCGAGACTCTGTCTCAAAAAAATAAATAAGTAATAAATAAATAAAGGAGAGGTTCCGGTGAGGATGCAGTTTGAAGATGGAGGCGGGGCCAAGAGTGGAGGAATGTGGTGGTCTGTAGGAGCTGGAAGTGGGTTCTCCCTTAGGGCCTCCAGACGGAACCTGACTCTACCAACACCTTGATTTATTCCAGTGAGACGTATTTTGGACTCTTGACCTGCCGAACTGGAGGAAGATGCACTTATGTGGTTTTAAGCCACTAAGTTTGTGGTAATGCGTACGGCAGCCATGGGAATCTCATGCAGCAGGCATTTTAAATTTAAATTTTTTTGAGACAGTCTCGTCTGTTGCCCAGGCTGGCACCATTTCGACTCACTGCAACCTCTGCCTTCCAGGTTCAAGCAATTCTCGTGCCTCAGCCCCCCGAGTAGCTGAGATCACAGGTGTGCGCCACCACGCCTGTGAAGGGGTGGCCTGCCCCTCCACACCTGTGGGTATTTCTAGTCGGGTGGGACGAGAGACTGAGAAAAGAAAGAGACACAGAGACAAAGTACAGAGAAACAACAGTGGGCCCAGGGGACCGGCACCTGCACCGGCCTCGATGAGCTCCCTCAGTTTTTATTGGTTATTATTTTCATTATTTCAGCAAAAAGGAATGTAGTAGGAGAGCAGGGTGATAATAAGGAGAAGGTCAGCAAGAAACATGTGAGCAAAAGAATCTATGTCATAATGAAGTTCAAGGGAAGGTACTATGCCTGGATGTGCACGTAAGCCAGATTTCTGTTTCTCTCCACCCAAACATCTCAGCGGAGTAAAGAATAACAAGGCAGCATTGCTGCAAACATGTCTCACCTCCCACCATAGGGCGGTTTTTCTCCTATCTCAGGATGATCAAATGTACAATCGGGTTTTATACCGAGACGTTCAGTTCCCAGGGGCAGGCAGGAGACAGTGGCCTTCCTCTATCTCAACTGCAAGAGGCTTTCCTCTTTTACTAATCCTCCTCAGCACAGACCCTTTACGGGTGTTGGGCTGGGGGTCGGTCAGGTCTTTCTCATCCCACGAGGCCATATTTCAGACTATCTCATGGGGAGAAACCTTGGACAACACCCCGCTTTCCAGGGCAGAGGTCCCTGCGGCTTTCCACAGTGCATTGTGCCCCTGGTTTATTGAGACTAGAGAATGGCGATGACTTCTACCAAGTACACTGCCTGTAAACATTTTTGTTAACAAGGCACGTCCTGCACAGCCCTGGATCCCTTCAACCTTGATTCCATACAGCACGTGTTTTTGTGAGCTCCAGGTTGGGTCAAAGCGGCTGGGGCGAAGCTACAAATGAACAACCTCTCAGTGAAGCAATTGTTTAAAGTACAGAGCTTTTTCAAAATGGAGTCTCTTATGTCTTTCCTTTCTGTATAGACACAGTAACAGTCTGATCTCTCTTTTCCCTACACGCCTGGCTAATTTTTGTATTTTTAGTAGAGACGGGGGTCTCGCCATGTTTGCCAGGCTGGACTTGAACTCCTGACCTCAAGTGATCTGCCCCCGCCCCCTGAAACTTCGGCCTCCCAAAGTGCTGGGATTACAGGCGCGAGCCACCTCGCCTGGCCGGGAATCTCATGCAGTGAGCATTTAGAAAATAACGAGTGTCACTTGCTGAAGGCGTTCCACACACCATACATGGGTGGAGCCATTTGTGGAGAACGTGACAGAGATCCCATGGTGTGATGTGATGTTGTCTGTGTTTCAGTTGGGGTACGTGAGTGAGCTCAGACAGGTTTGCCTGAGATCATTCAGTCAGGGGCACGTGGAGTGAGTGGGCAGACAGGACTGACCGTGCCGCTTCTCACCCTCAGGGACTATGTCACCGGTGGGGCTTGCCCCAGCAAGGCCACCATCTCTGGGAAGACGGTCATTGTGACGGGCGCCAACACAGGCATTGGGAAGCAGACCGCCTTGGAACTGGCCAGGAGAGGTAAAATCTCCCCTGCTTTGGCTCTCAGAGAGATATCTGCACATCCATGCTCATTGCAGCATTATTCACTGTCCAGAAGTGGAAGGAACCCAGGCACTCATCCACAGATGAACAGGGAAACAGAATGTGGCCTCTATAGACAGGGGCATATGATTCAGCCTTAAAAAGGAAGGGCATTCTGGCTGGGCGCGGTGGCACATGCCTGTAATCTCAGCACTTTGGGAGGCCGAGGCTGGCGGCTCACAAGGTCAGGAGTTCGAGACCAGCCTAACCAAAATGGTGAAGCCCCGTCTCTACTAAAAATACAAAAATTAGCCAGGAGTTGTGGCGGGCACCTGTAGTCCCAGCTACTTGGGAGGCTGAAGCAGGAGAATCGCTTGAACCTGAGAGGCAGAGGTTGCAGTGAGCCGAGATGGCGCCACTGCACTCAAGGCTGGGTAACATAGCGAGACTCAAAAACAAAACAAAGCAAAACAAAACAAAACAAAAAAAAGGGCATTGAAACAGATGAACCTTGAGGACATTCTACGAAGTGAAATAAGCTGGTCGACAGAAGAGCAAATACTGTATGATTCCACTTACAGGAGCTACCTAGAGTTAAATTCAGAGAGAGAGAAGTTTGAATGGTGCTTGCCAGGGGTCGGGAGGGGAGGGGAGAATGGGGAGTTATTGTTTAATGGAAACAGAAGTTTAGTTTGGGAAGATGAAACAGTTTTGAGAGATGGATGGTTGTAATGATTGCACAACATTAGGAATTATTATTATTATTATTATTTTTTGAGATGGAGTTTTGCTCATGTTGCCCAGGCTGGAGTGCAGTGGCGTGATCTTGGCTCACTGCAACCTCCGCCTCCTGGGTTCAAGCGATTCTCCTGCCTCAGCCACCCGAGTAGCTGGGATTACAGGCATGCAGCACCACACCCAGCTAAGTTTGTATTGTGTTGGCCAGGCTGGTCTTGAACTCCTGACCTCAGGTGATCCACCTGCCTTGGTCTCCCAAAGTGCTGGGATTACAGGTGTGAGCCACCGTGCCCAGCCATAAATGTTTTTAATACCAATGAACTGGACACTTAAAAATGGCTAAGAGGGCAGGTCTCGGTGGCTCACATCTATAATTCCAGCACTTTTAGAGGCTGAGGCAGGAGGATCACTTGAGGCCAGGGGTTCCAGACCAGCCTGGACACCATAGCAACACCCCCATCTCTACCAGAATTAGCCAGGCATGCTGGCACAGGTGGTGCCTGTAGTCCCAGCCTAGGGCTTGAAGGCTGAGTGAGCTATGATGGTGCCAGCACTCCAGCTGCGGCAGCAGAGTGAGACTGACTCAAAAAAAAAAAAAGAATAAACAAAAAAGGGGGTTAAGATGATAAATTTTAAGTGATTTGTGTTTTACCACAACAAAAAAAATTGGAGGCTGGGCATTGTGGCTTATTTGTAATCCCAGTACTTTGGGAGGCTGCGGAGCGGATCACCTGAGGTCAAAAGTTCAAGACTAGCTTGGCTAACGTGGTGAAACCCCTGTCTCTACTAAAAATACAAAAAAAAAAAAAAAAAAAATTAGCTAGTTGTGGTGGCAGGCGCCTGTAATCCCAGCTACTCGGGAGGCTGAGGTGGGAGAATTGCTTGAACCCAGGAGAGGTGGAGGTTGCAGTGAGCCGAGATTGCACCACTGCACTCCAGCCTGGGTGACAGAGTGAGACTCCATCTAAAAAAAAAAAAAAAAAAATCCTCTTGCCTTGGCCTCCCAAAGTGCTGGAATTACAGGTGTGAGCCACTGTGCCTGACCAATTCAGTGATGTTTAGTATAGTCACAGTGATGCAACCATCTTTAAAATCAATCTTAGAACATCTGTTACCCTAGAAAGAAACCTTGCTCACTTTAACTATCGAGCTGTAATTCCCTCTCCCCACCCCCAGCCCTAGAAAACCAGTAATCTATTTTCTTTCTCTATGGATTTGCCTGTTCTGGGCATTTCATAGGTGTGAAATCATATACATAGAATTCATGTAAGTGGGATTGTACGCTGTCTGGTCTTTCGTGTCTGGTTTCTTTCCCCGAGCACAGTGTTTCTGACGGTCATCCTTGCTGTAGCATGAGCCAGTGCTTCACTCCTTTTCATGGCCGTCTAATATTCCATCTCTGTGGATGGACCACATTTTGTTGTCCCTTCATCCACAGATGGACGTTTGGTTGCTTCTACCTTCTGGCTCTTGTGAAGAATGCCGCAGTGAACATTGGTGCACGTGTTTTTGTGTAGACGTATGTTTTCATTTCTCTGAGGTCAGTACCCAGGAGTGGATTATTAATTTAAATCTTTTTCCATCCTGGGTTTTCAGGAGGCAACATCATCCTGGCCTGCCGAGACATGGGGAAGTGTGAGGCGGCGGCGAAGTACATCCGTGGGGAGACCCTCAATCACCACGTCAACACCCGGCACCTGGACTTGGCTTCCCTCAAGTCCATCCGAGAGTTTGCAGCGAAGATCATTGAAGGTAGGAGAACGCTGGCCATGGGGGGTGAGGACTGGGATAGGCAGCTCCCAGGGCCAGGCTCTGAGAAGTGAACGAAGCAAGCAAACTTTAGAGCAGAGTTTTGGCAAACTATGGGTTAGGGGCCAAATCCAGTTGCTGCCTTTTTTTGTACAGCCTGCAAGCAATGACTTTGTTTATTTATTTATTATTATTATTATTCTTTTGAGAGGGAGTCTCACGCTGTTGGCCAGGCTGGAGGGCAACGGCGCGATCTTGGCTCACTGTAACGTCTGCCTCCTGAGTAGCTGGGATCAAGGTGCCTGCTACCACACCCAGCTAATTTTTGTATTTTTAGTAGAGACGGGGTTTCACCACGTTGGCCAGGCTGGTCTGGAACTCCGGACCTCACGTGATCTGCCTGCCTCAGCCTCCCAAAGTGCTGGGATTACAGGTGTGAGCCACCACGCCCGGCCTGAATAATTAGTTAGTTTGAGACAGGGTCTGTCACCCAGGCTGGAGTGCAGTGGTGCAAACACGGCTCCCTGCCGCCTTGACCTCCTGGGCTCAGGTGATCCTCCTGCCTCAGACTCCTGAGTAGCTGGGGCTATGGAAGCACACCACTGCACCTGGCTTTTTTTTTTGAGACAAAGTCTTGCTCTGTCACTCAGGCTGGAGTGCAGTGATGCAGTCATGGCTCACTGCAGTGTCAACCTGCTGGGCTCAAGTGATCCTCCCACTTCAGCCTCCCAAGTAGCTGGGAGTACAGGCTTATGCCACCACACACAGCTAATTATTGTTTTTTTGTTTTGTTTTGTTTTTAGAGCTGGGGTTTCACCATGTTGCTCAGGCTGGTCTCAAACTCCTGGGCTCAAGTGATCCACCCAGGTCAGCCTCCCACAGTGCTGGGATTACAGGCATGAGCCACTGCACCCGACCTTATTAAGCATTTATTGATCAAGTGCCTTCCCCACCATGGTTAAAGAAATACGTGTTTGTTATGGGACATTTATAAAATACTGCAGTGTAAAGAAGACAGAACTGGCTGGGCACGGTGGCTCACGCCTGTAATTCCAGCACTTTGGGAGGCTGAGGCAGGTGGATCACTTGAGGTCAGGAGTTCAAGACCAGCCTGGCCAACATGGTGAAACCCTGTCTGTACTAAAAATACAAAAATTAGCCAGGCGTGGTGGTGCACACTTGTAATCCCAGCTACTCAGGGTGCTGAGGCAGGAGAATTGCTTGAACCCGGGAGGCGGAGGTTGCAGTGAGCTGAGATTGTGCCACTGCGCTCCAGCCTGGGTGACAGAGTGAGACTCTGTCTCAATAAAAAAGAACTAAACACCTTTGATCTGCACCAACCCCAGGAGAATCACTTTTATGGATTTCTTTCTAGTCTTGTTTCTAATAGGTTCGTGTGTGTGTATTTATGTAAAACTGGGACCATCCTCTAGCTTTTCTATTGTTGTTCATCTTTAAATAGACTCAAGAATACATTAAAATTATATATTTATTGTTTAGTTGACGTGTACACTTGTATATATTATGTACAACATGATGTACATTGTATACATTGTAGAATGGCTAAATCAAGTTAATTAACATATGTATCACCTCAAATACTTACCTGTTTTTGTGGTGACCACATTTAAAATTTCTTCTCTTAGGACTGCTTGAGCTCAGGAGTTAGAGACCAGCCTAGGAAGCATAGTGAGACCTTGTGTGTACCAAAGATTAAAAAAAAAAAAATTAGCCGGGCATCCTGGCATGTGCCTATAGTCCCAGCTACTCAGGAGGCTGAGGCAGGAGGATCACTTGAGCCCGGGAGTTCAAGGCTGCAGTGAGCCGTGTTTGCACCACTGCACTCTAACCTGGACGACAGAGCAAGACCTTTTTTTTTGAGACGGAGTCTTGCTTTGTCACCCAGGCTAGAGTGCAATGACACAATCTCAGCTCACTGCAACCTCCACCTCCTGGGCTCAAGCGATTCTCCTGCTTCAGCCTCCCAAGACTATAGGTGTGTGCCACCATGCCCAGCTAATTTTTATATTTTTAGTAGAGATGGGGTTTCACTATGTTGGTCAGGCTGGTCTGGAACTCCTGACCTTGTGATCTGTCCGCCTCAGCCTCCCAAAGTGCTGGGATTACAGGCGTGAGCCACCACGCCCAGCTGCTTTGTTTCTTTTCTAGTCTGGCACTGAAGGGGCCAAAGCTTTCTTGTTCAGAGTCAATGTGCCCCGCTCAGTAAATGGGTACTCAGGAAATGAACAAGGAAAGAGGGAGTTGTGGGACCTCATTTATTTAGCAGACGTGATCTCAGACCTGACCAGGTGCTGGAGGTGTGAGATGAACCAGAGCTGTCCTTGTGCCACTCACAGCCATAGGGAGGCAGGTGCAGGTGTAGGTTTGTTCGTTCATTCATTCATTCATATTGAGCCCCTGCTGTGCCCTTGGGGATCAAGAAAGAGCCGGCGCTGTTGTGGATCAGGTGAGAGGCACTATGGTGAGATCACAAAGAACAGTGAGAGGGCAATGCCTCAGTCTCAGAGGTGGATGAACATTTATTAAGCACCTGCTGTGTACCAGGTACAGCACTGTCACCTTCATGCACACTGTCCCAGGCAGTCCCACCCAGGGCGCCTCTGATCTTGTCTCTGGCTTGTGGAGACAGGTGTCCGGAGCACTGAGGTCCCTGAGACAGTGCAGGGCCTTGTGGGCAGCGAGGACCCAGGCTGGACACACTTGGGCAGGTGATGCCTCCTCTCTTAGCCACACGTTCCTCTTCCGGGAAATGGAATAATAATTCTATTTTCTGGGATTCTCTAGAAGATTTTTTTTTTTTTTTTGAGACAGTGTCTTGCTGTGTCGCCCAGGCTGGAGTGCAGTGGCGCATCTCGGCTCACTGCAAGCTCCGCCTCCCGGGTTCACGCCATTCTCCTGCCTCAGCCTCCTGAGTGGTGGGGACTACAGGCGCCTGCCACCACGCCCGGCTAATTTTTTATATTTTTTAGTAGAGACGGGGTTTCACCGTGTTGGCCAGGATGGTCTCAATCTCCTGACCTCATGATCCGCCTGCCTCGGCCTCCCAAAGTGCTGGGATTACAGGTGTGAGCCACCGCGCCTGGCCTCACTAGAGGATTAAGTAAAGCTGTGTCTGTGACTTTTTTTTAGCAAACCAAGTACCAGCTTCTTGGTGTTTTCCTAAGATCAACAGCCAGGAATAAAGACATCAGTGGATTTAAAAATAGTGAAGATGGTACATTTTATGTGGTGTGTATTCTTCCACATTTGGGCAGGCCAGGTGCAGTGGCTCACGCCTGTCTTCCTGGCACTTTGGGAGACAGAAGTTTTGGGAAGATCACAGTTTGTGAGATGACACCCTGACAGAGCTGGAAGCTGTAGCTCTTTCCAGCTCCAGACTAGAAAGAACACAAAGCAAAGAGCCCCAGGAAGCAGGTACCCACAGCCCTGTTTATCAGGGAGTTTGAGATCAGCCTGGGCAACATAGCAAGACCTCATCTCTACAAAAAATACAAAACAATTAGGCAGGCTTGTGGGGCGTGGTGGCTCACGCCTGTAATCCCAGCACTTTGGGAGGCTGAGGCGGGCGGATCACAAGGTCAGGAGATCGAGACCATCCTGGCTAACACGGTGAAACCCGTGTCTACTAAAAAATACAAAAAAATTAGCCAGGTGTGGTGGCGGGCACCTGTAACCCAGCTACTTGGGAGGCTGAGGCAGGAGAATGGTGTGAACCTGGAAGGTGGAGATTGCAGTGAGCCGAGATGGTGCCACTGCACTCCAGCCTGGGTGACAGAGAGTGAGACTCCATCTCCAAAAAAAAAAAAAAAAAACAATTAGGCAGGCGTGATGGTGTGCACTTGTAGTCCCAACTATTTGGGAGGTGGAGGTGGGAGGATTGCTTGAGCCTGGGAGGTTGAGGCTGCCAGTGAGGTTTTTTTTTTTTTTTTTTTTTTTTTGAGACGGAGTTTTGCTCTTGTTGCCCAGGCTGGTACAATGGTGGGATCTTGGCTCACTGCAACCTCCACCTCCTGGGTTCAAGTGATTCTCCTGCCTCAGCCTCCGGAGTAGCTGGGATTACAGGCGTGCACACCACCATGCCCGGCTAATTTTTTTGTGTTTTAGGTAGAGACAGGGTTTCACCATGTTGGTCAGGCTGGTCGACCTCAGGTGATCTGCCCGCCTCGGCCTCCCAAAGTGCTGGGATTACAGACATGAGCCATCGCGCCCGGCCTGCAGTGAACTTTGTACCACTGCACTTGGGGTGAGACCCTGTGTCCAAAAAAAAAAAAAAAAAAATGTTGAGGCAGTTCCCAGATAAACAAAACAACAGGCCAGGCACTGTGGCCCATGCCTGTAATCCCAGCACTTCGGGAGGCCGAGGTGGGCGGATTGCTTGAGCTCAGAAATTCCAGACCAGCCTAGGCAACATAGCCAAACCCCAGTTCTACAAAAAATGTTAAAAGTAGCTGCTCCTGGTGTCGGGCGCCTGTGGTTTCAGCTATGTGGAAGGCTGAGGTGGGAGGATCGTCTGAGCCCTGGCGGCGGAGGTTGCAGGGAGCTGAGATTGCGCCACTGCACTCCAGTCTGGGCCACTGAGTGAGATTCCCTCTCAGAAAAGAAAAAGCAGGCTGGGCGTGGTGGCTCACACCTGTAATCCCAGCACTTTGGGAGGTAGAGGCGGCTGGATCACGAGGTCAAGAATTCAAGACCAGCCTGACCAAGATGGTGAAACCCTGTCTCTACTAAAAACGCAAAAATTAGCCGGGTACGGTGGCAGGCACCTGTAATCCCAGTACTCGGGAGGCTGAGGCAGCGGAATCACTTGAACCCAGGCGGTAGAGGTTGCAGTGGGCCATGGGCCGAGATCACACCACTGCCCTCCAGCCTGGGTGGCAGAGTGAGACTTCATCTCAAAAAAAAAAAAAAAAAAAGAAGAAAAAACCAAAACCAAACAAACAAACAGAAGCCAGCGGCACTCCTGGGTGCCCAGCCGTGAGTGGAGTCTCCCTGCTCCTGCCTTTGGGCCTTACCCGTGCTGTGCCTGCTGCCTGCATTCCCCTTCCCTGGGTCTCCGCACGTGGGCCCTGCTTCATTTTCCTGGTCCCAGTTTCTGCGTCACCTCCTGAGGGGGGCCTCCTGTCAGCTTCCACACAGCTCTGTCACGGGTAGATTCTCTCACGAGTGGAAGTGGCTCTCAGCTGCACTGGAATGTCCGGTCCACCCTGTATTTCCAGTGCCCAGTAACAGGTGCTTAGAAAATACTTACTGAATGAGTAACTGTACAGTTGTACCAGGCAGGTGATGATGTTATCCTTTTTTTTTTAACAAGGAGTAAACTGAGTCACAGAGAAGCGATGTGACTTGGCCAGGATCATGCAGCTGGCTGGGGTGGAGCCAGGGTTTGAAGCCGTCTGTCCTGCTCCAGAGCTCGTATTCAGGACGGGTGTGCTGCAACCCCTCCTCCCACAGAGAACGAGACGGTGTGTGTGTGTTACGCACTGGACACCTAATTCATGATCCCCGCTGAAAACCACTTCGGTTTTTACTGATTCCCTTGTGTCCTCCACCCCAAGGATAGGTTGGGCTCCTGACCCCCTGTCCCTCCGCATGTGACCTCACTTACAGGTGGGTGTTTACGGAGGTCCTCAAGTTAAAATGAGGTCATTAGGGTGGGCCCTAATCCAGTGACTGGTGTCCTTATTAAAAGGGGAAATTTGCACACACAAACAGACGTGCTAGCTGGGCATGGGGGCACGTGCCTGTGGCCCCAGCTACTTGGGAGCTACTTGGGAGGCTGAGCAAGAAGACTGCTTGAGCCTGGGAGGTTGAGGCTGCAGTGAGCAGTGATTGCACCACTGTACTCCAGCCCAGGTGTCAGAGGGACACCCCGTCTCAAAGAAATATAAAAAATAGGCCGAGTGGACCAAGTGTGGTGGCTCACGCCTGCACTCCCAGCACTTTGGGAGGCCGAGGCAGGTGGATCACGAGGTCAGGAGTTTGAGACTAGCCTGGCCAACATGGTGAAGCCCCGTCTCTAGTAAAGATACAAAAAATTAACCAGGTGTGGTGGCAGGTGCCTGTAGTCCAGCTACTCAGGAGGCTGAGGCAGAATTGTTTGAACCTGGGAGGCAGAGGTTGCAGTGAGCCAAGATCGCACCATTGCACTCCAGCCTGTGTGACAAGAGTGAAACTCCATCTCCAAAAAAAAAAAAAAAAAATAGGTTGGGGGCAGTGAAATTGCAGCACTTTGGGAGGCCAAAGCAGGAGGATTGCTTGAGGCCAAGAGTTTGAGACCAGCCTGGGCAACATAGTGAGACCATGTCTGAAAAAAGAAGTGTATATATATATATATATATATATATATGCACACACACATACATATACATACATATATACATACATATACACACACATACACATACATATATACATACATATACATACATATATACATATACATACATATATACCTACATATACATACATACACATACATATACATACACATACATATACATACACATATACATGCATATACATACATATATACACATACATATACATATATACATATATACACACATATACACATACATATACATACATATATACACATACATATATACATACATATATACACATACATATACATACATATATACACATACATATATCTACATACATATATATATATATACACACACACATATATATATATATATATATATACACACATATAAAATTAAAAAAGGAAAAAAAAAAAAGAGCTCCAAAGGGAAGAGGAAGGGAAGAGGGAGAGAGGAGATGGTCACCTCTGAACCAAGGAGAGAGGCCAGAGCAGATTCTCCCTGGGGGCCCTCAGAGGGAACCAGCCCTGCCCACACCTTGATCTGGGACTTCCAGCCTCCAGGACTGATTTTTTTTTTTTTTTTTTTGAGATGGAGTTTTGCTCTCGTTGCCCAGGATGGAGTGTAATGACGCGATCTCGGCTCACTGCCACCTCTGCCTCCTGGTTTCAAGCTATTCTCCCGCCTCGGCCTCCTGAGTAGCTGGAATTACAGGTGCACGCCACCATGCCTGGCTAATTTTGTATTTTTAGTAAAGACGCGGTTTCTCCATGTTTGCCAGGCTTGTCTTGAACTCCTGACAGGTGATCCGCCCACCTCGGCCTCCCAAAGTGCTGGGATTACAGGCGTGAGCCACTGTGCCGGGCCAGGTCCGTGAGGTTTTAAACCACCTGTCTGTGGCACTTTGTTATGGAACCTGAGCCGAGTGGTACAGGGAGGAAGGCCCTGTGGTTCAGTGCATTTTACAGCTGAGGAAACTGAGGCTGCAGTCTCCATCTGTGTGTCCTTTGGTTGCTTGTGTGAGGTGGCAGGTTTGGGAATGAAACCACACCTGCGAGCCTGCGGTGCCGGGGCTCCCACAGGTAACCCCCCGTTTTTGGCCTCGGGGCTCCTGCAGGAAAGAGTCCCAAGGCTTAGATGGAGGTGCGGAGGGCGTGTGAGTGTCCTGGGGCTGCTGTAACAATGTACCGCAAACCCAGTGGCTTACACCCTCAGACATGCATTCCCTCACGGTTCCGGAAGCCGGCAGTCTCAATCACGGTGTCCCTGTGGCTGTGACCTGTGAGACGGGCCGTAATCCTCCCAGCCTCTTCCACTTCCAGTGGGGGTGCCCACCCTCACCTTGGAGCTGCGCCTCTCCGGGCTCCGCCTCCGTTCACACGTGGCCTTCTCCCCATGTGTCTCTGTCTCTGTTTTCCCTTCCTATAAGGACACCAGTCACTGGATTAGGGCTCGCCCTAATGACCTCATCCTGACGTGGCCACTTCTGCACAGACCCTGTTTCCGGCACAGGCCACGTTCACGGTCTGGGAGTACAGGAGTGTTTCTGCTGGTGCCTCGGGCTGGGGTCTGTCCTCACCCTGATGTCTCCTTCCCCACCCCCCTCTTCCAGAGGAGGAGCGAGTGGACATTCTAATCAACAACGCGGGCGTCATGCGGTGCCCCCACTGGACCACCGAGGACGGCTTCGAGATGCAGTTTGGCGTTAACTACCTGGGTGAGGCCTGGGCAGGGGCTGCACCGTGGGTTCAAGCGATCCTCCCCCGTCGTCCTCCCAAAGTGCTGGGATTTTAGGCGTGAGCCAAAAGTGACCTTTACGTCATCCTTAATCCAGGTCACTTTCTCTTGACTAACTTGCTGCTGGACAAGCTGAAAGCCTCAGCCCCTTCGCGGATCATCAACCTCTCGTCCTTGGCCCATGTTGCTGGGCACATAGACTTTGATGACTTGAACTGGCAGACGAGGAAGTACAACACCAAAGCCGCCTACTGCCAGAGCAAGCTGGCCATCGTCCTCTTCACCAAGGAGCTGAGCCGGCGGCTGCAAGGTACGGGGGCGCTAGGCTCGGCCTCCCTCTTGCTTTACTCTGAGCCTAGAGCGGCCTTTCCATGATCCCAGGCTGATGGGAGGCCAAACAGCGGATCCAGAACACAGTTGGCGAAAGTACAGCATGTGGACCACGCTGCCCCCTTCTGGTGCCTGGAGCAGACATCGCTAATCGATCGTTCTGATGATTGTCTGTTCATCCCAGGTGGTCTAATCTGCCTGGATCAGATGTCCTTCCCTGCTGCTGTTGGGCAGGCAGCTCAGCCTTTTGGCTCCAGCCCAGTGAGTCTCAACCAGGGGCAGTTTTGACCTGCAGTTGTCAATGCCTGGAAACACAGTGATCACAGCTGGGTTGGGGAGAGATTGCTCTGGGCATCTGGAGGGTAAAGGCACGGATGCTGCTCAACGTCCTACAGCACACAGGACTGCCCCTCACTCCTCCCAGCCCACAGTGTCCATAGTGCTGAGGTTGAGAAGTCTGTGCTGGGCCCTTGCTTCTGAAAGACGGTCTGTGGACCAGCGGTGCCAGCCGCACTGGGAGCTGGTCAGAGTTACAGTATGTCAGATCCCACTGCCACCCACCGATGCAGGCTCCCGGGGTAAGCTCAGCGTTCTGGGTTTATCAAGCCCTCCAGGAAAGCTCGGCTCCCAGCAGCCATGTGGCAGAGCCACCCTGCAAGATAAGACCACTTCACTAAGATTTCAGAGCAAGAGGGACGATGGGGTTTGAGTTCAGGAAGCAGCCTGGTGCCGGGAAAGCCCCACAGCTGGGTGTGGGCCGCCACAGCCTTCCAGGTGAGGCTGGGCCCCTCCCTCAGTCTTCTCTTTCTTCCCCAGGTTCTGGTGTGACTGTCAATGCTCTGCACCCCGGCGTGGCCAGGACAGAGCTGGGCAGACACACAGGCATCCATGGCTCCACCTTCTCCAGCTCCACACTCGGTGAGTCCCCTCCCAGCCTGGGTCTCCATGCTGTGCCCTCCACCCCTGCTTTCTCAGCCCAGGGCCCCAGGACCCTCCCTCAGAGACAGTCCCTGAGGCCTCATGCCTGCTCCTCACCTGCATCTTCCGAGGCACAGAGCACAGGTCCTTTTCCTCTGTCGACCTGGCCTGCCAGCCTCTAACAGCCCCGGGAAGCAGGCAGAGCCCCGCTGGCAGATGAGAAAACCGTGTCTCAGAGGAAGAGGCCGTGGAGCTGACTCCTAGAGTCAGGCTGTGCTCAGCGTAACTCCAGCTTCACCCCAAAACAGCTGCACCTCCTGGGGAAGAGCTGTTACCCCTCTGAGCCTGTTTCTTCATCTGCAGAGTGGAGGCCTTAATAGGACTCACCTCACAGTCACTGGGAGGGTTAGACGAGACCGTCCTTGAAAGGGCCAGCACAGTACCCTGCCCAGAGAATAGGTGGAACAAACAGTTGGAGCTTTACTTACTTATTTTTGAGATGAAGTCTTGCTCTGTCGCCCGGGCTGGAGTACAATGGCATGATCTCCACTCACTGCAACTTCCACCTCCCAGGTTCAAGCGATTCTCCTGTCTCCAAGTAGCTGGGATTACAGGTGCACACCACCACGCCCAGCTAGAGGTGGGGTTTCACCATATTGGTCAGGCTGGTCTCGAACTCCTGACCTCAAGTGATCCAACTGCCTCAGCCTCCCATAGTGCTGGGATTACAGGCGCGAGCCACCACCTCCAGCCAGTTCAAGCTTTATAACTAGTGTTTATAATCCTGAAAAACATGGAGTGGGTGATTGGTTGGCATCAAGAATCTTAACTTGGCGAGGCTAATAGCCACGCCTGTAATCCCTGCACTTTGGGAGGCTGTGGTGGGCAGATTACCTCAGGTCAGGAGTTCGAGACCAGCCTGGCCACCATGGTGAAACCCCGTCTCTACTAAAAATACAAAAATTAGCCAGGCGTGGTGGCGTGCACCTGAAGTCCCAGCTACGCAGGAGGCTGAGATAGGAGAATCGCTTGAACCCGGGAGGCAGAGGTTGCAGTGAGCCAAGATCGCACCAGTGCACTCCAGCCTGGGTGACAGAGCGAGACACCAGGTCTCAAAAAATAAATGTCTTTTTTTTTTTTTGAGATGGAGTTTTGCACTCGTCATCCAGGCTGGAGTGCAGTGGCACAATCTTGGCTCACTCCAACCTCTGCCTCCTGGGTTCAAGTGATTCTCCTGCCTCAGCCTCCTGAAGTAGCTGAGATTGCAGGCGCCCACCACCACACCTGGCTAAGTTTTTATTTTTAGTTGAGACAGGGTTTCACACATTGGCCAGGCTGGTCTTGAACTCCTGACCTCAGGTGATCCACCTGCCTCAGCCTGCCAAAGTGCTGGGATTACAGGCGTGAGTCACCACACCCAGCCTTTTTTTTTTTTTGAGACGAAGTCTTGCTATTGTCACCCAGGCTGGAGTGCAATGGTGTGATCTCAGCTCACTGCAACCTCTGCCTCCCAGGTTCAAGGGATTCTCCTGCCCCAGCCTCCTGAGCAGCTGGGATTACAGGCACCCGCCACCACACCCAGTTAATTTTTGTATTTTTAATAGAAATGGGGTTTCACCATGTTGGCCAGGCTGGTCTGGAACTCCCGACCCCAGGTAATCCACCCGCCTCGGCCTCCCAAAGTGGTAGAATTGCAGGCCTGAGCCACCTCGCCTGGCCAGAAAAAATCCTTAACCTGAGGCTGGTGCATTTAATAAGATAAGTTATTTAAGGAGAAATGGGGTAGGGTGAGGACTGGGGCTGACCAGGAGGAGAGCTTCCATTTTCCTGGACAAAGCCAGGAAGGCTTCTTGGGGGAGGCAGCTTTTGGTCTGATCCCTGGTCCGGTGGGATTTGCCTGGGCAGTGCCAGGGAAGGGAACTGCAGATGGAGGCAGCCAAGGGGAAAGGGCTAGAGGAGGGCTCTGTGGGACTCCAGGGGCCTGGAGCTCCCTGATGGGGGAGTGGGGCTTCCTCCCTTCTCTCTGAGCGAGTGTGGACTGAATGCCCTGTACGCTGATTGCAGGGCCCATCTTCTGGCTGCTGGTCAAGAGCCCCGAGCTGGCTGCCCAGCCCAGCACATACCTGGCCGTGGCGGAGGAACTGGCAGATGTTTCGGGAAAGTACTTCGATGGACTCAAACAGAAGGCCCCGGCCCCCGAGGCCGAGGATGAGGAGGTGGCCCGGAGGCTTTGGGCTGAAAGTGCCCGCCTGGTGGGCTTAGAGGCTCCCTCTGTGAGGGAGCAGCCACTCCCCAGATAACCTCTGGAGCAGATTTGAAAGCCAGGATGGAGCCGCAAGACTGAGGACAGCTTTCTGCCATGCCCGCAGCTTCCTGGCACTACCTGAGCCAGGAGACTGAGGACTGCCTGGCTGCCACGCCCGCAGCGTCCTCTAGGGGGCAGTGCTGGCACCACCTGAGCTGGGAGACCCAAGACTGGCGGCCGCCATGCCCGCAGCGTCCTCTAGGGGGCGGTGCTGGCACCACCTGAGCTGGGAGACCCAAGACTGGCGGCCGCCATGCCCGCAGCGTCCTCTAGGGGGCGGTGCTGGCACCACCTGAGCTGGGAGACCCAAGACTGGCGGCCGCCATGCCCGCAGCGTCCTCTAGGGGGCGGTGCTGGCACCACCTGAGCTGGGAGACCCAAGACTGGCGGCCGCCATGCCCGCAGCGTCCTCTAGGGGGCGGTGCTGGCCGCAGTGGACTGGCCTGCAGGTGAGCACTGCCCTGGGCTCTGGCTGGTCCCATCTGCTCTGCTGCCAGCAGGGAGAGGGGCCATCTGATGCTTCCCCTGGGAATGTAAACCGGGAATGGCCGAGGAAGCAGGGGCTCCATGCGCTTGTGGGCCATGTCAGGAGAGCCGGTGGTGCCGGTGGGGGAGGGCTTCAAGGTGCTGCGTGAAGAGCACGGGCAAGTTGTCTGACACTGGATTCTTGGGTCCCTCTGGGACCTTGTGCATGCGTGGTCCTCTCTGAGCCTTGGTTTCAGCGGTGGGGTGCTCAGAGTAACTGCTGTCTCCCGTGATGGTGCGGTGCGGTGAGCTGTTGTCCGGCTGTTGTCTGGCTGTGCACAGCCCTTGCTAGGGGTGTTTGCTGCGGGCTTCCTGTGCCAGAGCCCGGCCAGAGAGCAGGTGCAGGGGTCATCCCGAGTTCAGGCTCTGCACGGCATGGAGTGGGAACCCCACCAGCTGCTGCTACAGGACCTGGGATTGCCTGGGGCTCCCACCTTCCTATCACTTGTCACGGTAATCTAAACCGCAGACTCTCAAATTTGCTGATTTAAAAAAAAAAAAAAATGTTCCCGAGTCGTAGGTTTTGTTTTTCGTCTGTGTATGGGTGAATGCCCATGAGCTGAACAAAGGCAAGCCATGGATTTACTCCTTTTAGGAAACAAGGCATCAGTTTATCACCAGGGCAACAGGCCATGCAAAAGGTCAGACTTTTTAGAGATGAAAGCCCCTTTTTCACAGGCAATAACCGTTTAAGTCCGGGCATCTTACAAGACTGCTGTGTTAGAAACTGGATAGAGATCAGGGTGAGATGAAGGGGCTCTTAGCTTAGGTGCAGAACCGAAGGAGGCACCGAAAAGCTCAGTAATCAAGATAGAAAACATGTTTTCATATTTGAGATAGTGGGCAGGCCAGGGATACTGCTCAGTATCCTGCAGTACACAGAACAGCCACCCAGTCTCGCTCTGTTGTCCAGGATGGAGTGCAATGGCATGATCTTGGCTCACTGCAACCTCTTGTCTCCCAGGTTCAAGCGATTCTCATGCTTCAGCCTCCTGAGTAGCTGGGATTACAGGCGCCCACCACCACACCTGGCTAATTAAAGACAGGGTATCACCATGTTGGCCAGGCTGGTCTTGAACTCCTGACCTCAGGTGATCTCTACCCGTCTTGGCCTCCCAAAGTGCTGGGATGACAGGTGTGAGCCAGTGCACCTGGCCCTTTTTGCTTTTTAGAGACAAGGTCTCACTGTGTTGCCAAGGCTGGAGTGCAGGGCCATCACAGCTCACTACAACCTCAACCTCCTGTGATTCTCCTGCCTCAGCCTCCTGAGTATCTGGGACTACAGGTGCATGCCACCACACTTGGCTAATTATTTGTAGAGGTGGGGTCTTGCTGTGTTGCCCAGGCTGGTCTCAAACTCCTGGGCTCAAGTGACCCTTCCACCATGGCCTCCCAAATTGTTAGGATTACAGGCGTGAGCCACCGTACCTGGCCTTAGTTTTCTTTCCGATGCCATACCAAATGGCTGGAGGGTGTGTTTGGCATGACCTGACTCTGGTAGGCAACTTCCAGTGGACCCCACAGTGAGACCACCTCCCTTTGAGTGTGGGGGAGATGTAGCGACGGGCTTCTAGCAGTAGGGTAGGGCAGAGGTGACGGTAGGTTAGTCTTGTTACGAAACTGACCTTTGTGATGGTAGCGTCCCTCTTGTCAGCCCTCTTGTCTTGCCCTCTGACTGGCTGGCGGTGATGGAGTCGGCTGCCATGGTGAGCGGCCCTGTAGAGAAGCCAGGGAGGAATGGAGACAGCTGGGAGAAACAGAATCACACCGCAACCACGTGCGTGAGCTTGCTATGTGCTCTTGCTTGGGAGTAAGTTACAGGTTCAGCCCAAGAGGAGTGGACCACTCCAGGGTGGGAATACCGGGAGGGGGAATCGGAAGGCCACCCTAAGCACGCCGACCGGAGACAGTGTGTGTGTAGTAGCTATTTCTTACTGGGAGTTCATGGAAAAGCAAGTTTGAGAAACACTCCCATCAGATGGGTGGGCTGAGGATAACCTCAAAGCCTTTGGTTCTCTGAATAGGTGCATAGGACTCACCCAGGCACTCTTTCCTTTTTTGAATTGTGGTAAAAAGTACGTAACACTGGCCAGGCGTGATGGTGCACGCCTGCAATCCCAGCTACTAGGGAGGCTGAGGCAGAAGAACTGCTTGAACCAAGGGGGCGCTGCTCCTGACTGTAACACGTTTTCAACATCCCCGCTCTTTGGTGGCACAGGGGCTGGCCCCATATACATATGCGATGGCAACTGACCGGGTCCCTGATACACCGGAGTGCTCCAGAAACACCCCGTTTCCTGGGACGGAGGATGTTATGTGGCCCTCCTAGGGTTTGAGTTTGATAAATGGGCAAAGGAAGTGGTTTTTAGTAGAAAGCCAGCTTTCCTTTTCTTTTTTTTTCCCAGCCAGCAAACCCCAAACAGGAACGTATAGTTGGTGATGGATGTGCCTTCAGAAAGCAGGGAGGGAGGGGGAGCCAGAGGTAAGGGGGGTCATCAGCCATAGCTGTCTGCTGCATCACCCCCTCGCTATCTCCAGAAAGTTTTCTGGGCTTTTCCTGTTGCACAGTGTGGAAGTCCCCCATCGTCATTCATATCGAGGAAAGTCAAACGACAAACCCTAAAGATGGCAGCGTCCTTCTGCCTTCCTAGTCAGGCTGCTGCTGTAGCGGAGTGTCACCCTGATTTCCAGCCCCGCAGCACACAGTCGCACAGTGAGACCCTGCCTGGCGTGATTCAGAGGCAACATATTTCCCAAGGTGGCTGTGAAGGAACCGGAGGGATAAACACAGCCCGTGAACCGCAAGCCAGAGGACAGGTCCAGCTGGCTGCTGCTGAGTCATCACAGCGTGTTGTGTCTGAGCACTTCTCCAAACTACCCAAGTGGCACCCGGGGCGACATTTACATCATCTTGAGTACAATTCTCTCAAGGAAAAAGCGAGCACAGCATCTTCTGCCATGGCAACCCGGGCTTGGAGCCTCATAGGAGAGAAGGCCCTAAGAATACCATTTTCTTGCTCTAAGTTGTTCTTATGGGAAAGAAGTGATAATATTCTTCCTAAATGCCATCATTCGTGCATCTTTCCCACCTACATGTGTCACCGGATCATTCCCTGCCTGGGCGGGGCCGTCCTGTGCACTGCAGAATGCTGAGCAGTGTCCTTGGCTTCAACCGACCAGATGCCAGGAGCACCCCAATTTCTGCCATCGGATGACTGAGTTCACTGTTGCATTTGATTTTTTATGTATCTTTTAAAAAGGACCCAGTAGGGTCAGGCACAGTGGCTCACACTTGTAATCCCAGCACTTTGGGAGGCTGAGGTCGGCAGATTGCTTGAGCCCAGGAGGAGTTCAAGACCAGCCTGGGCAACATAGTGAAACCCTAACTCTACAAAAAACAGTTTTTTTAATTTTTTTTTAGATAGAGTTTCGCTCTTCTTGCCCAGGCTGGAGTGCAGTGGTGCAATCTCAGCTCACCGCAACCTCTGCCTCCCGGGTTCAAGCGATTCTCCTGCCTCAGCCTCCTGAGTATCTGGAATTATAGGCATGCGCCACCACGCCCAGCTGATTTTGTATTTTTAGTAGAGACGGCGTTTCTCCCTGTTGGTCAGGCTGGCCTCGAACTCTCGATCTCAGGTGATCCACCTGCCTCGGCCTCCCAAAGTGTTGGGATTACAGGCATGAGCCACTGCGCCAAGCCAGGTTTATAGTTTTCTAACCCTTATGACCAATCTCATAGTATTCTGCAGGGATAAGCATGAAACCACTTGTGCAATAAATGCAAACAAAAATGCCAACGATTCTTAAGACATTTCTAATCTTATTTTACCAATAATTTTAAAGCCAGCTTATGTATTAAAGATTTATAACCACTGTTATTAACGTTTAAAGTTCTATGCAGCTTGAAGCATTTATAATTGATAAAACTGCCGATACTGAGCGCCTGACATAACATTTGAAAGGTGGCAGGCATTCAGCCATGGTCACTGAATTAGAGATGTAGGGGAGATGATGGCAGGGAGGTTTTTAGATATCAACACCCTATTTATCATTTTAACCACTTGTAAGTGCACATACAAGTCAATGGCATTGGCCGGGCGCGGTGGCTCATGCCTGTATTCCCAGCACTTTGGGAGGCCAAATCACAAGGTCAGGAGATCGAGACCATCCTGGCTAACACGGTGAAACCCCATCTTTACTAAAAATACAAAAAATCAACTCGGCATGGTGGCACGCACTTGTAGTCCCAGCTACTCAGGATGCTGAGACAGGAGAATTGCTTGAACCTGGGAGGCGGAGGTTGTGGTGAGCCAAGATCACGCCACTGCACTCCAGCCTCGGCGACAGAGCGAGACTCCGTCTCAAAAAAAACAAAAAACAGTCAATGGCATTAGATATAAATCTATTTACAGTGCTGTGTAACCATCACCACTATGGATACTTCAGACTTACCATCATCTTCAACCTAAGCTCCCCCTATTAAATAGTAACTCCCCACTTTTCCCAGACCCTGGCAACCACGATGCTAATCCCTGTCTCTATGAGTTTGACTCCTCTCGATACCGCAAATAAGTGGAACAATGCAGTATTTACCCGTCAAATCTGGATTATTTCCTTTAGCGTAATGTCTTCAAGGGCCATCATGTTGTAGCACGTATCTGAATTTTATTCTTTTATAATGTTTTTTATTTTATTTTTGGAGACAGAATCTAGCTCTGTCACCCAGGCTGGAGTGCAGTGGCGCGATCTCGGCTCACTGCAACTTCCGCCTCGCGGGTTCAAGCCATTCTCCTGTCTCAGCCTCCGGAGTAGCTGGGACTACAGGTGCCTGCCGCCATGCCCGGCTATTTTTTTTTGTATTTCAGTAGAGACGGGGTTTTACCGTGTTGCCTAGGCTGGGCTTGAACTCCTGAGCTCAGGCAATCTGCCTGCCTCGGCCTCCCAAAGTACTAGGATTACAGGCATGAGCCACCGCGCCCAGCCTTATTTTTATTTTTGAGAGAGTCTCACTCTGTCGCCCAGGCTGGAGTGCAGTGGTGCGATCTCGGCTTACCGCAATCTCCGCCTCCCAGGTTCAAGCGATTCTCATGCCTCTGTCTCCCAAGTAGCTGGGATTACAGGCGCGCGCCACCATGCCCAGCTAACTTAACGCCCAGCTAATTTTTGTATTTTTAGTAGAGACGGGGTTTCACCATGTTAACCAGGCTGGTCTCGAACTCCTGACCTCAGGTGATCCACACGCCTCGGCCTCCCATAGTGCTGGGATTACAGGTGTGAGCCACTGTGCCTGGCTGATTTTTATTCTTTTAGTTAAGGCTGGTTGATATTACCTTGTGTGTATATACTGCATGTTGTTTATCCATTGTTGATGGACATTTGGTTGGTTTCACCTTTTGGCTATTGTGAATAAAGCTGTTATGAACGCTGGTGTACAAATATCTGTTAGAGACCCTGTTTTCAATTCTTTTAGGTGTATACCCAGAAGTGGAATTGCTGGATTTTATGGCAATTCCATGTTTGCCTTTTGGAGGAGCTGCTAAAACTGTTTTCCACAGCAGGGGCACCATGTTACGTCCCTGCCAGCAATGCACGCGCGGTCCAATTTCTCTGCATACTCACCAATATTTGCTATTTTCCATTAAAAAAAATTACAGCCGGTCGGGTGCGGTGGCTCATGCCTGTAATCCCAGCACTGTGGGAGGCCGAGGCAGGCGGATCAACTGAGGTCAGGAGTTCAAGACCAGCCTGGCCAACATGGTGAAACCCCATCTCTACTAAAAATACAAAAATTAGCCCGGCATGGTGGTACATACCTATAATCCCAGCCACTTGGGAGGCTGAGGCAGGAGAATCGCTTGAACCTGGGAGGTGGAGGTTGTAGTGAGCTGAGATGCCACCACTGCACTCCAGCCTGGGCAAAAAGAGCGAGACTGTCTCAAAAGAAAAAAAAAAAATTACAGCCATCCCAGAAGGTGTGAAGTCATATCTCACTGTGGTTTTGATGCGTATTTTCCTAGTGACATCAGGGAGTTTATGGGAGCACGGGAACACAGACCAGGCCCCAGCAGGCGGACGAACGGTACAACCCCAGGCTGGCCAGAGGAGATAAGCGCAGCTCCTTGGAGCTTGTGTGCAAGTCACTGTACTGAGGAGCCGGCGACGGCTCGATGAGTCTCAATTAGGAAAGGCCGGGGCTGGCGGGGGAAGGGAGGAGAGCATTCTTCACCCTCATCACATCCTGAGCCTGTGCCCCAGGCTGCCACCACTTCCCTTCCCTGGCCACAGAGCTCAGGGCTGAGGAACCATGTCTCCATCCCCGACTGCCCTCCTCTGTCTTGGTGAGTCCTGAGGGTCGATCTGGGAAATGCTGAAGGGCAGGCATGGACTGCCAGACAAAGGATTTTTAAGAAATTTGCATTGGTGATGAATTTCAGGACAAAAAGGAACCTGTGAGAGCCCCTTCATTTGTTGGGTGGGGAAACGGGGGCTAGCGAGGTGGCGTGTTTTGCATGAGTTATTCCAGTGTATTCATGGCTGGGTCAGGAAATGAACAGAGGTATCCTAGCATTGGTCACAACTTTGTTCTGCTACACTGCAGTTGCCCCTTTTTTAAAAAATGTGGGCCAGGCACGGTGGCTCATGCCTGTAATCTCAACTTTGGGAGGCCGAGGTGGGTGGATCACCTGAGGTCAGGAGTTCAAGACCAGCCTGGTCAACATGGTGAAACCCCATCTCTACAAAAATTAGCCGGGCATGATGGCGGGTGCCTGTAATCCCAGCTACGCGGGAGGCTGAGGTGGGAGAATTGCTTGAAACCAGGAGGCAAAAGTTGCAGTGAGCTGAGGTTAGGCATTGCACTCCAGCCTGGGCAACAGAGACTCTGTCTCAAAAAAAAAAAAAAAAAAAAAAAAAAGCTGAGTGCCGTGGCTCATGCACTTTGGGAGGCTGAGGCGGGTGGGTCACCTGAGGTCGGGAGTTTGAGACTAGCCTGACCAACATGGAGAAACCCCATCTCTACTACAAATACAAAATTAGCCGGGTGTGGTGGTACATGCCTGTAATCCCAGCTACTCTGGAGGCTGAGGCAGGAGAATCACTTGAACCCAGAAGGCAGAGGTTGTGGTGAGCCAAGATCACACCATTGCATTCTGGCCTGGGCAACAAGAGCAAAACTCTGTCTCAAAAAAAAAAAAAAAAATTGTGGAATTGATGATATCTGGACTAGGTATGGATTTAATTTGTCAGTATCCCTTACAGTAGTGGAGTAAATAAGAGTCTCCTGACGGATGGGTGGCAGGTCGAATACATTTCTGCTGCCTGATCTTCACTTGTGCT
The DNA here is from genome assembly GCF_006542625.1 of Nomascus leucogenys. NCBI lineage: Eukaryota > Metazoa > Chordata > Mammalia > Primates > Hylobatidae > Nomascus > Nomascus leucogenys. The sequence continues at coordinate 62,355 of NW_022096495.1, forward strand.
GGGCATGTCGAATGCATTATTTCCTGATTTCTTCAGAATTTGACCACTAAAGGGACAGCATCTCCAAAAGGCTAAGCAGGAAGGAGATGGTTGTAACTGGAGATGAGAAGGTTAACTGTGAATATAAACAACCTCTCATTCATTATCCATCCACGGATGTGTTCTGTTTTTTTTGTTTTTTTTTTTTTTTTTTGAGATGGAGTCTCGCTCAGTCGGTCACTCAGGCTGGAGTGCAGTGGTGTGATCTCAGCTCACTGCAAACTCCGCCTCCCGGGTCCAAGTGATTCTCCTGCCTCAGACTCCCGAGTAGCTGGGATTACAGGCATCTGCCACCAGGTCTGGCTAATTTTTGTATTTTTAGTAGAGACGGGGTCTCACCATGTTGGCCAGGCTGGTCTCGAACTCCTGACTTCAGGTGATCCACCCACCTCGGCCTCCCAAAGTGCTGGGATTACAGGCGTGAGGCACCGCGCCCGGCCTGTTTTAACCTTTATTTATTTAATTTTATTTGAGACAGGGCTTCACTTCTGTCACCCAGGCTGGAGTACAGTGGCATGATCATGGCTCACTGCAGCCTCAACCTCCCAGGCTCAACCAGTCCTTCCCCATCAGCCTCCTGAATAGCTGGAACTACAGTTGCACACCATCATGCCTGGCTCATTTTTGTAATTTTTGTAGTTACGGGGTCTCGCTATGTTGCCCAGGCTGGTCTCGAACTCCTGGGCTCAAGCAATCCACCCACCTCAGCCTCCCAAAGTGTTGGGGTTACAGGTGTGACCTCTACAGGTTACTGCATCTGGCTTAATGTTTGCTTCAACAGCTTTTGGGATACAAGTGGTTCTTGGTTATGTGGATGGATTATATTCTGGTGAATTCTGAGATTTTAGTGCACCTGTCACCTGACTAGTGTACCTTGTACCTAATGTGTAGTTTTTCATCCCTACCCCCCTTCTGCCCTTCCCTTCTGAGTGTCTGAAGTCGATTACATCACTCTGCATGCCTTTGCATACCCACAGCTTAGGTCTCACTTATAAGTGAGAAAATACAGATTTTTGTTTTCCACTCCTGTGTTACTTAGAATAATGCCTTCCAGCTCCATCCAAGTTGCTGCAAAAGACTTTTTTTTTTTTTTTTTTAAGATGGAATCTCGCTCTGTCACCAAGGCTGGAATGCAGTGGTACGATCTCGGCTCACTGCAACCTCCACCTGCAGGGTTCAAGCGATTCTCCTGCCTCAGCCTCCTGAGTAGCTGGGATTACAGGCACGTGCCACCATGCCCAGCTAATTTTTTGTATTTTTAGTAGAGATGGTGTTTCACCATGTTGACCAGGCTGGTCTTGAACTCCTGACCTTTGATCCACCCACCCTGGCCTCCCAAAGTGCTGGGATTATGGGCATGAGCCACTGCGCCCGGCCAGTGGTGCAATCTTACCTCACAGCAGTCTTGACCTCCCGGGGTCAAGCAATCCCAGGAGGGGATCGCTTATATACATGTATTTGTATCCATATATATATATATATATATATATACATACACACACATGCATATACACATGTATACATACACATGTATGTATATGTATGTACACACAGGTATATGCACACATACATGTATAGATGTATGTTTACATATATGCACTATATGTGTATATACATATAGTGATCAGATCAGGGTAAGTAGCACACCCATCTTCTCAAACATGCATCCTTTCTGTGTTGGGAATTTTCACCATCCTCCTTCAGGCTATTCGAAACTGTTATTATATATATTACATTCTATTATGTAATCATGGAATATTGATCCAACCAAATGCTGTAAATACCGGGAAACCCATGGCCAGCACGTGCTGAGACGCCCTGACTTACACACTGAGGCGCCATCCTGCTCCATCCTCGGAGCCCAGTGCGTCCCATTAGTGTGGGGTTTTATCGCATATATTACATAGACAATAAAATACAATAATATACAATACGCAATAGTATTTACAATACCTGTGTATACAATTGCATACTATTGGAATGCACTTGGATATTATTTAATATTGGGAGACTGAAGGGAGGAAACGAAGGAACAGCAATGTCTGAGGTCCCATTCCTCACATCCACTGAGGAAGTCAATGGGCAATGTCTAACACGAACGAATCCACAGCGCCTAACACGAATGAATCCACAGCGTCTAACACGAACGAATCCACGGCGCCTAACACGAACGAATCCACGGCGCCTAACACGAACGAATCCACGGCGCCTAACACGAACGAATCCACGGCGTCTAACACGAACGAATCCACGGCGCCTAACGCGAACGAATCCACGGCGCCTAACGCGAACGAATCCACGGCGCCTAACGCGAACGAATCCACGGCGCCTAACGCGAACGAATCCACGGCGTCTAACACGAACGAATCCACGGCGTCTAACACGAACGAATCCACGGCGTCTAACACGAACGAATCCACAGTGTCTAACATGAATGAATCCACAGATAGCAGTATGCCGCCACGCCTCGCCCTCCTCTTCCACCACCCCCAGCCATGGATCTGTTTTCTTCTCTGTCTCCTATAGATTTACCTATTCTGGATATTTCATGTAAATGACCTCATAAACTATGTGGCTTTTTCTGACTGGCTTCTCCCACTTAAATTACATTCCTGTGTGTCTTTTGAAGAAATAATTAGGACAGAGTAAAGCACATGCATGCAAATGTCTTATCACCGTGTCCAGTAGGCAGGAATGTCCATAAAAGCGAGTCCTGGCATCTGGTCCCTTTCTTCTTTCCTCAGGGCTATGTCTGGGGCGTGTGCCAGCGCAGAGTGGTGAGTCCTTCCCCAGACCCCTTCCCTCCTGAGGGATCCGCCAGCGTGGCGGCAGTGGGGCCCAGGCAGGGTCTGCGGGGAGGCTGACCCAGCCCTGCTCCTCTTCCAGGACCGCTCCCCAAGCCCTCCCTCCAGGCTCTGCCCAGCTCCCTGGTGCCCTGGAGAAGCCAGTGACCCTCCGGTGCCAGGGACCTCCGGGCGTGGACCTGTACCGCCTGGAGAAGCTGAGTTCCAGCAGCTACCAGGATCAGGCGGTCCTCTTCATCCCGGCCATGAAGACACATCTGGCTGGACGCTACCGCTGCTCCTACCAGAACAGAAGCCTCTGGTCCCTGCCCAGCGACCAGCTGGAGCTCGTTGCCACCGGTAAAGGAAGGGGGATCAGAGCCTGGGACTGCGTGGTCCTCCATTCAGGACACAAATACGGGGGACATTGAGGGCAGGGATTAGGGTGAGGCAAACGAGGCACTGGCCTAGCGGGTGGTGGTGCCACATTTATGGATCAATGTGAATAATATTTTATTTTTTGGACACAGGGTCTTGCTGCATCACCCAGGGTGGAGTGCAGTGGCGCGATCTTGGCTCACTGCAGCCTCCGCCTCCCAGGCTCAAGCGATTCTCCTGCCTCAGCCCTCCAAGTAGCTGGGACTACAGGTGTGCACCACCATGCCCAGCTCACTTTTTATGTTTTTGTAGAGGTGGGGTCTCCTGACAGTTTTCACAAAAGGCATTAAAATACAAAAGAGAGAGAGAGGGTCTCGCTGTGTTGCTCAGGCTGGTCTCGAACTCCTGGGCTCAAGCAATCCTTCCACCTTGGCCTCCCAAAGTGTTGGGATAACAGGCGTGAGCCACTGCATCTGTCTGTGAATAACATTTTAATGCAATTAAAAAAAAATAAATTGCAAAAACATCCACGATAAAAAAAAATCAGAATTTCAAATAAAGGCAGAATCAGCCAGTGCCTGTGCCAAGTCATACCAGAAGCTGTGCCAAAACGAAAAACAGGCACCCCTTTATCTGTGTTTTAACACACTTAAAAAAATTAGAGATGGGGTCTTGCTACATTGCCCAGGCTGGAGTGCAGTGGCTGTTCACAGGAGCAATCATAGCTCACTGCAACCTGGAGCTCCTTGCCTTCAGCAATCCTCCTGCCTCAGCCTCACGAGTAGCAGGGACTACAGTCACAGGCCACCATGCTTGGCTCGGGATTCTTTTAAAAGTGTGTTTTGGAATAATTTTTAGACTGACAGAAAAGTTGCAAAGATAATATTAATGGAAATATTTCACCCGGGATCCCCTCATGTTAACGTCTTACATTTGTTACAACTAAAAAATAAACATAGCACTGGTCCCAGTGGTTTACACCTGTAATCCCAGCACTTTGGGAGGCTGAGGTGGGAGGATTGCTTGAGCTCCGGAGTTCAAGACCAGCCTGGGCAACATAGTGAGACCTCATCTTCAAAAAAATTAAAAATTAGTGGGGCATGGTGGCATACACCTATAGTCCCAGCTACTCAGGAGGCTGAGGCAGGAGGATCGCTTGAGCCAGGGAGGCCGAGGCTGCAGGGAACTGTGATCATGCCTCGGTGACAGAGTGAGACCCTGTATCAAAAAACAAACAAACAAAAAACTAACCATAGATACAACTATGTTATATCAAGTAAACTCCAGGCTATTTGAATTTCACCAGTCTTTCCACTAATATCCTATTTCTGTTCCCAGACCCCGTCCAGGGCCCACAGTGCATTCAGTATTTATGTCTCCTTAGACTCTTGATTGGTGCGAATATTCTAATATCTTTTCTTTTCTTTCTTTTTTTTTTTTTTTTTTTTTTAGAGAAGAGGTTGGGCCAGGTGCAGTGGCTCACGCCTGTAATCCCAGTACTTTGGGAGGGCCGAGGCGGATGGATCACTTAAGGTCAGGAGTTCGAGACCAGCCTGGCCAACATGGTGAAACCCCGTCTCTACTTAAAAAAAATAAAAATAATTAGCTGGGCACAGTGGCGCACGTCTGTAATCCCAGCTACTCCGGAGGCTGAGGCAGGAGAATCGCTTAAACCTGGGAGGCAGTGAGCCGAGACTGTACCACTGCACTCCAGCGTGGGCGACAGAGCAAGACTCCATCTTGGGAAAAAAAAAAAAAAAAAAAGAGAAGAGAAGAGGTCTTACTATGTTGCCCAGGCTACATTCACAGGCACGATCATAGCTCACTTTAGCCTCAAACCCTGGGCTAAGTGGTCCTCCCTAGTAGCTGGGACTACAGGTGCACCCAGTTAGTGCACTTTTAAATGGTTAATTATTTTCTAGAAGTAGGTTTTGGAACTATCACTGATGGGCTTGCATCCACAAAAGCCTAGAATGTAAAATCCTAATAAATCTTTCAGGCGAATAAATAAAGTATTGAAACAGAATAATGTGAGTTTTAATGACCTACTCTTCAAATTTTCAATAATTTTTTTCAAGTATGTTAATTGTTTGGGAATAATTAAATTTTACATCCCAGGAGAGTGCCCTCACTCACGCTACCCTAATTCCTGGCCAGCTGCACTGTGGGTCTATTCCGCGTTGTAAATCCTGCCTCCCTCCCCTCTTCCCTGCCTCACTCTCCTCCACAGCATCACCGCCTCCTCTCTGCTACTAGAATGGACCAGCCTGGCTGCCTCATTACTTCTTTCGGGGTCAGACCCAAATGCTGTCTTCTCACTAAGTATATCCCCCACCACCCTAGTCAAAGTGGCCCTCCTCACTATCTGGTATGTGAAGTATACCTTTATTTATCTTGGTGGTGGTTGTCTATTTCTAATTCCTGGCCGGGCGCGGTGGCTCACGCCTGTAATCCCAGCATGGGAGGCCGAGGTGAGCGGATCACCTGAGGTCAGGAGTTCGAGATCAGCCTGGCTAACATGGTGAAACCCTGTCTCTACTAAACATACAAAATTAACGGGGCATGGTGGCGCATGCCTGTAGTCCCAGCTACTCGGGAGCTGAGGCAGGAGAATCGCTTGAACCCAGGAGGCGGAGGTTGCAGTGAGCTGGGATCACGCCACTGCACTCCAGCCTGGGCAACAGAGTTAGACTCTGTCTCCAAAAAAAAAAAAAAAAAAAAATTTTAATTCCTGATGGAATTTTTATTTGTTAGAATACAGAGCTGGGAGCGGTGGCTCATGACTGTAATCCAGCACTTTGGGAGGCCAAGCGGGTGGATCACCTGAGGTCAGGAGTTCAAGACCAGACTGGCCAACATGGTGAAACTCTACAAAATACAAAATTAGCCGGGCATGATGGTGAGTGCCTGTAGTCCCAGCTACTCGGGAGGCTGAGGCAGAAGAATCGCTTGAACCTGGGAGGCAGAGATTGCAGTGAGCCGAGATTGTGCCATTGCACTCCAGCCTGGCCGACAGAGCGAGACTCCATCTCAAAACAAAACAAACAAACGAAACAACAAAAAAAAATACAGACAGACACATAATAGTTGCTTAAGTGAAAATTAAGAGAAAATAATTGCTGAGTGAATGTTACAGTTATCAGGCAGCTTATATATTTCCTTCCTTCCTTCCTTCCTCCCTCTCTCCCTTCCTCTTTCTTTCTTTTTCTGTTGAGTGAATGCCATAATTTTCAGGCAGCTTATATTTTTCTCTTCCTTACTTCCTTTCTTTTGCTTTCTCTGTCTTTTTTTGAGATAAGGTCTCACTCTGTCACCGAGGCTAGTGTACAGTGATCATGGCTCACTGCAGCCTCGCCTTCCTAGGATCAAGCGATCCTCCCACTTGGCTCCCAAAGTGCTGGGATGACCGGTGTGAGCCGCCGCACCCAGCCTCAACCTTTGTTTTTCTGACTCCTGTGGTGCAGGCATGCATCACCACACCGGTCTATGACAATCCCCTCACATCAGAGTAGTGTGGTTCGTGTTTAGGAGTGGAGACCCTGGAATCAAACTCTGGAGTGCAGATTTCAACTCTGCCACTTACGATCTTGGACAAGTTTTTTATTTATTTTTAAATTTAAAAAATGTCCAGCTTTGTTGAGATATAATTGAAAAATAAAATGGAAAATATATCCAAGGTGTACAAGTTGATGTTTTGATATACGAATCCACGGTGAGACAGTTACCACTAGCAAGCTAATTAACACACTCCACCTCACACAGTTAACTTTTTTGTGTGTGAGAACACTTATAATCTACCCTCTTAGCAAATTTCAGGTGTACACTGCAGTATTGTTACCTAGAGTTGGACAAATTATTTAATGCCATGTGCCTTAGTTTTCATTTATAAAATAGGGACTTTAAGAGTGAGGACTCTGGGCCGGGTGCGGTGCCTCAAGCCTGTAATCCCAGCACTTTGGGAGGCCCGAGGCGGGCGGATCACGAGGTCAGGAGATCGAGACCATCTTGGCTACACGGTGAAACCCCGTCTCTACTAAAAATACAATAAAAAAATTAGCCGGGCGTGTTGGTGGGCGCTGTGGTCCCAGCTACTCGGGAGGCTGAGGCAGGAGAATGGCGTGAACCCGGGAGGCGGAGCTTGCAGTGAGCTGAGATGGCGCCACTGCACTCCAGCCTGGGCGACAGAGCAAGACTCCTTCTCAAAAAAAAAAAAAAAAAAAAAAAAAGAGTGAGGACTCAATAGGTCTCTGAGGGTTCACTGAACTGATACACATCATGAGTTTGGAAGGCACCAGGAAGCTGGCACTGTCAGCCACGTTAACAACGTAACAATTGTATGTGGCAATACAAGCTTACAGCACAGTGTAAGCTTAAGCTATTTATTTACTCCAGTGCTTGCTAGGCAACAGGCACTCTGCAAATTACTGTGTACTGTCTCATTCAGTCACCCCCATTTTAACAGACAAGGCAGTGAGGCTCAGACACAGAGGGAGATTTGTCTCCAGGGCCACAGGCCCTAAAGGCACAACTAGGATTTGCACCCAAGCACTAGGACGTGAGCACAGCCTCGCTTCCTCAACCACTCGGTGACCCGACCTGTCGTGAGCTTGGGTGGGGGAGTGCACTCTCTGGAGGGATACGGCCAAAAACCTCCCCAGCTCTTAGGCAGGTGTGGGGACCTCCCCAGTCTCAGCTGAGATGCTGGCTGCTGCCATTAACATCAGCCTTTCCTTTTCTCCCAGGAGTTTTTGCCAAGCCCTCGCTCTCAGCCCAGCCCGGCCCGGCGGTGTCCTCAGGAGGGGACGTAACCCTACAGTGTCAGACTCAGGAAGGCTTTGACCAATTTGCTCTGTACAAGGAAGGGGACCCTGCGCCCTACAAGAATTCCGAGAGATGGTACCGGGCTAGTTTCCCCATCATCACAGTGACCGCCGCCCACAGCGGAACCTACCGATGCTACAGCTTCTCCAGCGGGAACCCATACTGTGGTCGGCCCCCAGCGACCCCTGGAGCTCCTGGTCACAGGTAGGGGTGGTGCAGACCAAACCTTTCTCCTCAGACTTTATAGGTCCTGATGGCCATTCCAAGGGAGGGGCCATAAGTAGGAAGGAAGTGGGAGGGCAGGAAGCCCTGGGCTGCAGGGGAGGGGCCATAGGTGGGAAGGAAGTGGGAGGGCAGGAAGCCCTGGGCTGCAGGCAGCTGGGAGAATAGAGGTTTCTTTTTTTTTTTTTTTTTTGACGAGGTCTCACTCTGTCACCCAGGCTGGAGTGCAGTGGTGCGATCTCAGCTCACTGTAACCTCCACCTCCCGGGTTCAAGCGATTCTCCTGCCCTCAGCGCTCTCGAGTAGCTGGGATGACAGGTGCCTGCCACATGCCCAGCTAATTTTGTATTTTTAGTAGAGACGGGGTTCACTATGTTGGTCAGGCTGGTCTCGAACTCCTGACCTCATGATCTGCCCGCCTCAGCCTCCCAAAGTGCTGGGATTACAGGCGTGAGGCACTGTGCCCCAGCTCAAATACTTATTAACATCCACAACAGTCCAGTGATGTAAGCTACTTTAGGCTCATTTTTCGGGTGAGGAAACTCAGTCACGGAGATGTTTCATTATTTGTTCAGGACCCACCAGCGACAGAGCACGGATTTATCTCATTTTCTGATTTCCCTAGGGACCTCCGTGACCCCCAGCCTGTTACCAACAGAACCACCTTCTCGGTAAGCAGGTAACTTCTGCAGGGTCCATTCTGGTGCACAGCATATGAGGCACATGGACCCCTTCCTTTTCTTTCTCCTCTCTGCCTAGACTCTCGATTTAATTCACTTGGTTCTTTCCCAAATCTGCCTGTAAACAGGGTGGGTGTCCTAAGTAGTTAGATGTTAAGATGGTACCCCCAATCCTACTCTAGGTGGATGGTTTATCACATATAACACGCAGAAGAATAATCAGAGTGGCTTGCTATACTGTGGAGTCCAGCTGGTTGAATGTGGGTGACAAAAACCAACCAACCAACCAACCAACCAACCAACCAACCAAACCAACCAACCTGTAGAGTCTGGGACTCTGTTTTCTGAGTCACTGATTCCATTGATCAGCGGTTCTCAATTTCCATGGGCATAAGAATCACCTGGAGTCTTAAAGAACAGATTTCTGAGCCCCCAGGGCTTCTGCTTCAGTAGGGTCTGGGGTGAATCCAGTCATTTTCCATTCCTAGTAAGTTCCCAGGTGATGCTGATGCTATGGCCCAGGATGCCGCTTTGAGAACCACTGCAGTAAGTTTTGTGTAGGTGTGCTGTCCCCTCCACTTTCAAAAGCATCTCAGCTGAATACGGTGTACTGGACTATGGCCTGCACTTTAAGAATATCATACGCAGCCGGGCGCGGTGGCTCACGCTTGTAATCCCAGCACTTTGGGAGGCCGAGGCGGGCGGATCACGAGGTCAGGAGATCGAGACCACGGTGAAACCCCGTCTCTACTAAAAATACAAAAAAATTAGCCGGGCGTGGTGGTGGGCGCCTGTAGTCCCAGCTACTCGGAGAGGCTGAGGCAGGAGAATGGGCGTGAACCCCGGAGGCAGAGCTTGCAGTGAGCTGAGATCGCGCCACTGCACTCCAGCCTGGGCAACAGAGCGAGACTCCGTCTCAAAAAAAAAAAAAAAAAAGAGTATCATACGCTAGGCTGGAGGCTGGGGTGTGTCTAACATTCCTGTGTCTCAGAGTGAAGCACCAAGGCAGGAGAAACATGCTGGAAAGAGCCGAGGTTGATAAGGATGAGATTTGCGGGGTTGAGGGCAGAGTGGGGGCTACTATGCCCAGTGGGCAAGGACATGGAAGATGGTCACATACTGTGTGCGTGCATGTACGCGTGTGCGTGCATATGTGTGCGTGTGCTTCTGACTGAATTTTTGAACTTTCTCTTTTGAAATGGTTCTAGAGTCACAGGAAGTCTACAATGATAGAACAGAAGAATCCCATGTGCTCTTTTTCCAGTTTCCCCTATGGTTACATCTTACATAATTAGAGACAACATAAAAACCAGGAATTTGACATGGATAAAGTAGGTGTCTAGTTCTATGCCCAATTTGTCCACAGTTGTAGATTCGTGTCACCATCACTGCATTCACTGTACAGAACTCTTCCGTCTCACAAGGGCCTCCCTTGGGCTACCCTTTTATATTCACACCCACCCCCTTCTCTGGGTCTGGGGAGGAGTTGTCTCAGAGCCAGCACACGAGGGAGAGGTGCTAGAGAGTCGGGGTCATCTGGCCCTGACCCCTACTCGGGAGGGGAGGGACCCTCCAGGAAAGCGAGTGGCATCCCCTAGCTAGTAGAGGATAATAGGATCTCTGAGAAGCCCAGATGTGGCTTGGAGGGCGTCCTGGAGGTGAGCTCTTTCACCTGCCCCTGCCTCTCCTCATTCCTCCAGGTCCCGCCCGCCAGTACTACACCACGGGCAACCTGGTCCGGATATGCCTCGGGGCTGTGATCCTAATACTCCTGGCGGGGTTTCTGGCCGAGGACTGGCACAGCCGCCGGAGGAAGCGCCTGCGGCACAGGGTCAGGGCTGTGCAGAGGCCGCTTCCGCCCCTCCCGCAGACCCGGAAATCACACGGGGGGCAGGATGGAGGCCGACCGGATGTTCACAGCCGCGGGTTACGTTCATGACCACTGAACCCCAGGCACGGTCGTATCCAAGGGACGGATCATGGCATGGGAGGCGACTCAAAGACTGTGGCGTGTGTGGGGCGTGGAAGCAGGAGGGCAGAGGCTCCAGCTGTGGAAAGGAGGCCATGCTGCCTCCTCCTGGTGTTCCATCAAGGAGCCGTTCAGCCAGTGTCTGTCTGTCTGGCTGGCTCTCTGTCTGAGGGCACCCTCCATGTGGGATGGAAGGAATCTGTGGAGACCCCTCCTCCTCCCTGCACACCGTGGATGACGTGGTACCCTGGCTGGACCCCATACTGGCCTCTTTCTTCAACCCTCTCTAATACGGGCTCCAGACGGATCTGTAACGTTCCCAGCTCTCAGGGTCGACTCTGCTTCATCCTCTGTGCAAAACCCTCCCGTGCTTCCCCTTGGCCCTCTGTGCTCTTGTCTGGGTTTCCCCAGAAACTCTCACCCTCACTCCACCTTCCGCTGCAGTCTAGCAAATCTCCTTTTGTCTCTCAGAACGGGCCTTGCAGGCAGTTTGGGTGTGTCATTCATTTTCCTTAGTATAAAACTAGCACGTTGCCCGCTTCCCTTCACATTAGAAAACAAGATCAGCCTGTGCAACATGGTGAAACCCCATCTCTACCAAAAAAACAAAAAAACAAAAATTAGCCAGGCGTGGTGGTGCATCCCTATACTCCCAGCAACTCAGGGGGCTGAGGTGGGAGAATGGCTTGAGCCTGGGAGGCAGAGGTTGCAGTGAGCTGAGATCGCACCACTGCACTCTAGTCCGGGTGACAAAGCCTGACCTTGTCTCAAAAAATAAATAAAGTGATGGATATGTTAATTACCCTGATTTGATCATAACACATTGTATACATGTACTGAAATATTGCTGTCTACCCCATAAATATGTACAATTATGTATAAATTTTTAAACTAATAAAAATAAAATGAGATAATGCACCATCTCCACCCCTCCATATTTACTTTCTGAAGGAAATGTTAGGTCTTCTCAAGGTAAAGTTCTATATTTATTATAGCATTTAGGCACTTCTTGACCATCTAATGAGTGTAAAACTGTACCGCTGGGCCAAGTGCAGTGGATCATGTCTGTAATCCTAGCACTTTGGGAGGCCAAGGCAGGAGGATCACTTGAGCCCAGGAGTTCAAGACCAGCCTGGGCAACATAGTGAGACCCCATCTCTACTTAAAATAAAGAAGATAAAAATTGTTTAAA
>NW_022096496.1:0-25353 GCF_006542625.1 Nomascus leucogenys
AGCACTTCTGAAACACCCTTTCTATAGAAAATGCAATTGGACATTCAGGGAGCTAAGAGGCCTATACTGGAAAAAGGAATATTTTCAAATAAAAACTGCACAGAAGCAATCTGCGAAACTTCTTACTGTTCTGTGCATTCAACTAACAGAGTTGAACCTTAGTTATTATTGAGCAGTTCTGAAACACTCTTTCTGTAGAAAATGCAAGTGAACATTCAGGGCGCTAAGAGGCCTATAGCGGAAAAATGAATATGTTCAAATAAAACTACACAGAAGAAATCTGTGAAACTTCTTACTGTTCTGTGCATTCAACTAACAGAGTTGAACCTTAGTTTATATTGAGAAGTAATGAAACACTCTTTCTGCAGAAAATGCATGTGAACATTCAGGGCGCTAAGAGGCCTATAGTTGAGAAAGGTATATGTTCAAATAAAAACTACAAAGAAGCTATCTGTGAAACATCTTACAGTTCTGTGCATTCAACTGACAGAGTTCAACCTTACATTTGATTGAGCAGTTCTGAAACACCCTTTCTGTAGAAAATGCAAGTGGACATTCAGGGCGCTAAGAGGCCTATGGTGGAAAAAGGAACACCTTCAAATAAAAATTACACAGAAGCAATCTGTGAAACTTCTTACGGTTCTGTTCTTTAAACTAACACAGTTGAACCTTAATTTTGATTGAACAGTTCTGAAACACTCTTTCTGTAGAAAATGCAAGTGGACATTCATGGCTCTAAGAGGCCTATAGTGGACAAGGGAATATCTTCAAACAAAAACTACAAAGAAGCAATCTGTGAAACTTCTTTCTGTTCTGTGCTTTCAACTAACAGAGTTGAACCTTAGTTTTGATTGAGCAGTTCTGAAACACTCTTTCTGTAGAAAATACAAGTGGACATTCAGGGCGCTAAGAGGCCTATAGTGGAAAAAGGAATAGGTTCAAATAAAAACTACACAGAAGATATCTGTGAAACTTCTCTCTGTTCTGTGCATTCAACTAACAGAGTTGAACCTTAGTTTGGATTGAGCAGTTCTGAAACACTCTTTCTGTAGAAAATGCAAGTGGACATTCATGGCGCTAAGAGGCCCATAGTAGAAAAAGGAATATCTTCAAACAAAAACTATACAGAAGCAATCTGTGAAACTTCTTTCTGTTCTGTGCATTCAACTAACAGAGTTGAACCTTACTTTTGATTGAGCAGTTCTGAAACACTCTTTCTGTAGAAAATGGACGTGGACCTTCGGAGCGCTAAGAGGCCTACAGCGGAAAAAGTAATATCTTCAAATAAAAACTACACAGAAGCATTCTGTGAAACTTCTTTCTGTTCATTGCATTCAACTAACAGAGTTTAACTTTACTTTTGATTGAGCAGTTCTGAAACACTCTTTCTGTAGAAAATGCAAGTGGACATTCAGGGCGCTAAGAGGCCTATAGTGGAAAAGGAATATTTTCAAATAAAAACTGCACAGAAGAAATCTGTGAAACTTCTTACTGTTCTGTGCATTCAACTAACAGAGTTGAACCTCAATTTTGATTGAGCAGTTCTGAAACACTCTTTCTGTAGAAAATACAAGTGGACATTCAGGGCGCTAAGAGGACTATAGTGGAAAAAGGAAAAAGTTCACATAAAAACTACACAGAAGCTATCTGTGAAACTTCTCTCTGTTCTGTGCATTCAAATAACGGAGTTGAACCTTACTTTTGATTGAGAAGTTCTGAAACACTCTTTCTGTAGAAAATGCAAGTGGACCTTCGGAGCGCTAAGAGGCCTATAGCGGAAAAAGTAATACCTTCAAATACAAACTACACAGAAGCATTCTGTGAAACTTCTTTCTGTTCTGTGCATTCAACTAACAGAGTTTAACCTTAATTTTGATTGAGCAGTTCTGAAACACTCTTTCTGTAGAAAATGCAATTGGACATTCAGGGCGCTATGCGGCCTATAGTGGAAAAGGAATATTTTCAAATAAAAACTGCACAGAAGAAATCTGTGAAACTTCTTACTGTTCTGTGCATTCAACTAACAGAGTTGAACCTCAGTTTTGATTGAGCAGTTCTGAAACACTCTTTCTGTAGAAAATACAAGTGGACATTCAAGGCGCTAAGAGGACTATAGTGGAAAAAAGAAAAAGTTCACATAAAAACTACACAGAATCTATCTGTGAAACTTCTGTCTGTTCTGTGCATTCAACTAACGGACTTGAACCTTACTTTTGATTGAGGAGTTCTGAAACACTCTTTCTGTAGAAAATGCAAGTGGACCTTCGGAGCGCTAAGAGGCCTATAGCGGAAAAAGGAATACTTTCAAATACAAACTACACAGAAGGATTCTGTGAAACTTCTTTCTGTTCTTTGCATTCATCTAACAGAGTTGAACCTTACTTTTGATTGAGCACTTCTGAAACACCCTTTCTATAGAAAATGCAATTGGACATTCAGGGAGCTAAGAGGCCTATACTGGAAAAAGGAATATTTTCAAATAAAAACTGCACAGAAGCAATCTGCGAAACTTCTTACTGTTCTGTGCATTCAACTAACAGAGTTGAACCTTAGTTATTATTGAGCAGTTCTGAAACACTCTTTCTGTAGAAAATGCAAGTGAACATTCAGGGCGCTAAGAGGCCTATAGCGGAAAAATGAATATGTTCAAATAAAAACTACACAGAAGAAATCTGTGAAACTTCTTACTGTTCTGTGCATTCAACTAACAGAGTTGAACCTTAGTTTATATTGAGAAGTAATGAAACACTCTTTCTGCAGAAAATGCATGTGAACATTCAGGGCGCTAAGAGGCCTATAGTTGAGAAAGGTATATGTTCAAATAAAAACTACAAAGAAGCTATCTGTGAAACATCTTACAGTTCTGTGCATTCAACTGACAGAGTTCAACCTTACATTTGATTGAGCAGTTCTGAAACACCCTTTCTGTAGAAAATGCAAGTGGACATTCAGGGCGCTAAGAGGCCTATGGTGGAAAAAGGAACACCTTCAAATAAAAATTACACAGAAGCAATCTGTGAAACTTCTTACGGTTCTGTTCTTTAAACTAACACAGTTGAACCTTAATTTTGATTGAACAGTTCTGAAACACTCTTTCTGTAGAAAATGCAAGTGGACATTCATGGCTCTAAGAGGCCTATAGTGGACAAGGGAATATCTTCAAACAAAAACTACAAAGAAGCAATCTGTGAAACTTCTTTCTGTTCTGTGCTTTCAACTAACAGAGTTGAACCTTAGTTTTGATTGAGCAGTTCTGAAACACTCTTTCTGTAGAAAATACAAGTGGACATTCAGGGCGCTAAGAGGCCTATAGTGGAAAAAGGAATAGGTTCAAATAAAAACTACACAGAAGATATCTGTGAAACTTCTCTCTGTTCTGTGCATTCAACTAACAGAGTTGAACCTTAGTTTGGATTGAGCAGTTCTGAAACACTCTTTCTGTAGAAAATGCAAGTGGACATTCATGGCGCTAAGAGGCCCATAGTAGAAAAAGGAATATCTTCAAACAAAAACTATACAGAAGCAATCTGTGAAACTTCTTTCTGTTCTGTGCATTCAACTAACAGAGTTGAACCTTACTTTTGATTGAGCAGTTCTGAAACACTCTTTCTGTAGAAAATGGACGTGGACCTTCGGAGCGCTAAGAGGCCTACAGCGGAAAAAGTAATATCTTCAAATAAAAACTACACAGAAGCATTCTGTGAAACTTCTTTCTGTTCATTGCATTCAACTAACAGAGTTTAACTTTACTTTTGATTGAGCAGTTCTGAAACACTCTTTCTGTAGAAAATGCAAGTGGACATTCAGGGCGCTAAGAGGCCTATAGTGGAAAAGGAATATTTTCAAATAAAAACTGCACAGAAGAAATCTGTGAAACTTCTTACTGTTCTGTGCATTCAACTAACAGAGTTGAACCTCAATTTTGATTGAGCAGTTCTGAAACACTCTTTCTGTAGAAAATACAAGTGGACATTCAGGGCGCTAAGAGGACTATAGTGGAAAAAGGAAAAAGTTCACATAAAAACTACACAGAAGCTATCTGTGAAACTTCTCTCTGTTCTGTGCATTCAAATAACGGAGTTGAACCTTACTTTTGATTGAGAAGTTCTGAAACACTCTTTCTGTAGAAAATGCAAGTGGACCTTCGGAGCGCTAAGAGGCCTATAGCGGAAAAAGTAATACCTTCAAATACAAACTACACAGAAGCATTCTGTGAAACTTCTTTCTGTTCTGTGCATTCAACTAACAGAGTTTAACCTTAATTTTGATTGAGCAGTTCTGAAACACTCTTTCTGTAGAAAATGCAATTGGACATTCAGGGCGCTATGCGGCCTATAGTGGAAAAGGAATATTTTCAAATAAAAACTGCACAGAAGAAATCTGTGAAACTTCTTACTGTTCTGTGCATTCAACTAACAGAGTTGAACCTCAGTTTTGATTGAGCAGTTCTGAAACACTCTTTCTGTAGAAAATACAAGTGGACATTCAAGGCGCTAAGAGGACTATAGTGGAAAAAAGAAAAAGTTCACATAAAAACTACACAGAATCTATCTGTGAAACTTCTGTCTGTTCTGTGCATTCAACTAACGGACTTGAACCTTACTTTTGATTGAGGAGTTCTGAAACACTCTTTCTGTAGAAAATGCAAGTGGACCTTCGGAGCGCTAAGAGGCCTATAGCGGAAAAAGGAATACTTTCAAATACAAACTACACAGAAGGATTCTGTGAAACTTCTTTCTGTTCTTTGCATTCATCTAACAGAGTTGAACCTTACTTTTGATTGAGCACTTCTGAAACACCCTTTCTATAGAAAATGCAATTGGACATTCAGGGAGCTAAGAGGCCTATACTGGAAAAAGGAATATTTTCAAATAAAAACTGCACAGAAGCAATCTGCGAAACTTCTTACTGTTCTGTGCATTCAACTAACAGAGTTGAACCTTAGTTATTATTGAGCAGTTCTGAAACACTCTTTCTGTAGAAAATGCAAGTGAACATTCAGGGCGCTAAGAGGCCTATAGCGGAAAAATGAATATGTTCAAATAAAAACTACACAGAAGAAATCTGTGAAACTTCTTACTGTTCTGTGCATTCAACTAACAGAGTTGAACCTTAGTTTATATTGAGAAGTAATGAAACACTCTTTCTGCAGAAAATGCATGTGAACATTCAGGGCGCTAAGAGGCCTATAGTTGAGAAAGGTATATGTTCAAATAAAAACTACAAAGAAGCTATCTGTGAAACATCTTACAGTTCTGTGCATTCAACTGACAGAGTTCAACCTTACATTTGATTGAGCAGTTCTGAAACACCCTTTCTGTAGAAAATGCAAGTGGACATTCAGGGCGCTAAGAGGCCTATGGTGGAAAAAGGAACACCTTCAAATAAAAATTACACAGAAGCAATCTGTGAAACTTCTTACGGTTCTGTTCTTTAAACTAACACAGTTGAACCTTAATTTTGATTGAACAGTTCTGAAACACTCTTTCTGTAGAAAATGCAAGTGGACATTCATGGCTCTAAGAGGCCTATAGTGGACAAGGGAATATCTTCAAACAAAAACTACAAAGAAGCAATCTGTGAAACTTCTTTCTGTTCTGTGCTTTCAACTAACAGAGTTGAACCTTAGTTTTGATTGAGCAGTTCTGAAACACTCTTTCTGTAGAAAATACAAGTGGACATTCAGGGCGCTAAGAGGCCTATAGTGGAAAAAGGAATAGGTTCAAATAAAAACTACACAGAAGATATCTGTGAAACTTCTCTCTGTTCTGTGCATTCAACTAACAGAGTTGAACCTTAGTTTGGATTGAGCAGTTCTGAAACACTCTTTCTGTAGAAAATGCAAGTGGACATTCATGGCGCTAAGAGGCCCATAGTAGAAAAAGGAATATCTTCAAACAAAAACTATACAGAAGCAATCTGTGAAACTTCTTTCTGTTCTGTGCATTCAACTAACAGAGTTGAACCTTACTTTTGATTGAGCAGTTCTGAAACACTCTTTCTGTAGAAAATGGACGTGGACCTTCGGAGCGCTAAGAGGCCTACAGCGGAAAAAGTAATATCTTCAAATAAAAACTACACAGAAGCATTCTGTGAAACTTCTTTCTGTTCATTGCATTCAACTAACAGAGTTTAACTTTACTTTTGATTGAGCAGTTCTGAAACACTCTTTCTGTAGAAAATGCAAGTGGACATTCAGGGCGCTAAGAGGCCTATAGTGGAAAAGGAATATTTTCAAATAAAAACTGCACAGAAGAAATCTGTGAAACTTCTTACTGTTCTGTGCATTCAACTAACAGAGTTGAACCTCAATTTTGATTGAGCAGTTCTGAAACACTCTTTCTGTAGAAAATACAAGTGGACATTCAGGGCGCTAAGAGGACTATAGTGGAAAAAGGAAAAAGTTCACATAAAAACTACACAGAAGCTATCTGTGAAACTTCTCTCTGTTCTGTGCATTCAAATAACGGAGTTGAACCTTACTTTTGATTGAGAAGTTCTGAAACACTCTTTCTGTAGAAAATGCAAGTGGACCTTCGGAGCGCTAAGAGGCCTATAGCGGAAAAGTAATACCTTCAAATACAAACTACACAGAAGCATTCTGTGAAACTTCTTTCTGTTCTGTGCATTCAACTAACAGAGTTTAACCTTAATTTTGATTGAGCAGTTCTGAAACACTCTTTCTGTAGAAAATGCAATGGACATTCAGGGCGCTATGCGGCCTATAGTGGAAAAGGAATATTTTCAAATAAAAACTGCACAGAAGAAATCTGTGAAACTTCTTACTGTTCTGTGCATTCAACTAACAGAGTTGAACCTCAGTTTTGATTGAGCAGTTCTGAAACCTCTTTCTGTAGAAAATACAAGTGACATTCAAGGCGCTAGAGGACTAGTGGAAAAGAAAAGTTCAATAAAAACTACAGAATCTATTGTGAACTTCTGTCTGTTCTGTGCATTCAACTAGGACTTGAACTTACTTTTGATTGAGGAGTTCTGAAACCTCTTTCTGTAGAAAATGCAAGTGGACTTCGGAGGCTAAGAGGCCTATAGCGGAAAAAGAAAGTTCAATAAAACTACACAGAAGGATTCTGTGAAACTTCTTGTGCATTCAACTAACAGAGTTGAACCTTACTTTTGATTGAGCACTTCTGAAACACTTTCTATAGAAAATGCAATGGACATTCAGGAGCTAAGAGGCCTATAGCGGAAAAAGGAATATTTCAAATAAAACTACAAAGCAAGGATCTGCGAAACTTCTTACTGTTCTGTGCATTCAACTAACAGAGTTGAACCTTATTTTGATTGAGTTCTGAAACACTTTCTGTAGAAAATGCAAGTGACATTCAGGGCGCTAAGAGGCCTATAGCGGAAAAAGAATATTTCAAATAAAAACTGCACAGAAGAAATCTGTGAAACTTCTTACTGTTCTGTGCATTCAACTAACAGAGTTGAACCTTAGTTTATATTGAGAAGTTATGAAACACTCTTTCTGCAGAAAATGCAAGTGAACATTCAGGGCGCTAAGAGGCCTAGTTGAAAATAATATGTTCAAATAAAAACTACAAGAAATCTGTGAAACTTCTTACTGTTCTGTGCATTCAACTACAGAGTTAACCTTAGTTTATTGAGAGTTCTGAAACACTTTCTGTAGAAAATGCAAGTGACATTCAGGGCGCTAAGAGGCCTATGTGGAAAGGAATGTTCAAATAAAAACTACAAGAAGCTATCTGTGAAACTTCTTACGTTCTGTGCATTCAACTAACACAGTTGAACCTTAATTTGATTGAGCAGTTCTGAAACACTCTTTCTGTAGAAAATGCAAGTGGACATTCATGGCGCTAAGAGGCCTATGTGGAAAGGAATACTTCAAAAAAAACAAAAGAAGCAATCTGTGAAACTTCTTTCTGTTCTGTGCTTTAACTAACAGAGTTGAACCTTAGTTTTGATTGAGCAGTTCTGAAACACTCTTTCTGTAGAAAATGCAAGTGGACATTCAGGGCTCTAAGAGGCCTATAGTGGAAAAAGGAATATTTCAAAAAAAACTACAAGAAGCAATCTGTGAAACTTCTTTGTTCTGTGCATTCAACTAACAGAGTTGAACCTTAGTTTGATTGAGCAGTTCTGAAACACTCTTTCTGTAGAAAATGCAAGTGGACATTCAGGCGCTAAGAGGCCATAGTGGAAAAAGGAATATTTCAAATAAAAACTATACAGAAGAATCTGTGAAACTTCTTTCTGTTCTGTGCATTCAACTAACAGAGTTGAACCTTACTTTGATTGAGCAGTTCTGAAACACTCTTTCTGTAGAAAATGGACGTGGACATTCAGCGCTAAGAGGCCATAGTAGAAAAAGTAATATCTTCAAACAAAAACTACACAGAAGCATTCTGTGAAACTTCTTTCTGTTCTGTGCATTCAACTAACAGAGTTTAACTTACTTTTGATTGAGCAGTTCTGAAACACTCTTTCTGTAGAAAATGCACGTGGACCTTCGGAGCGCTAAGAGGCCTATAGCGGAAAAGTAATATTTCAAATAAAAACTACACAGAAGAATCTGTGAAACTTCTTTCTGTTCTTGCATTCAACTAACAGAGTTTAACTTTTTTTGATTGAGCAGTTCTGAAACACTCTTTCTGTAGAAAATGCAAGTGGACATTCAGGGCGCTAAGAGGCTATAGTGGAAAAGGAAATTCAAATAAAAACTGCACAGAAGATCTGTGAAACTTCTTACTGTTCTGTGCATTCAAATAACAGAGTTGAACCTTTTGATTGAGAAGTTCTGAAACACTCTTTCTGTAGAAAATGCAAGTGGACATTCAGCGCTAAGAGGCTATAGTGGAAAAAGGAAAAAGTTCACATAAAACTACACAGAAGCATCTGTGAAACTTCTCTCTGTTCTGTGCATTCAACTAACGGAGTTGAACCTTAATTTTGATTGAGAGTTCTGAAACACTCTTTCTGTAGAAAATGCAATTGGACATTCGGAGCGCTAAGAGGCCTATAGCGGAAAAGTAATATTCAAATACAAACTACAGAAGATTCTGTGAAACTTCTTTCTGTTCTGTGCATTCAACTAACAGAGTTTCCTTAGTTTTGATTGAGCAGTTCTGAAACACTCTTTCTGTAGAAAATGCAATGGACATTCAGGCGCTAAGAGGACCTATAGTGGAAAAGAATATTCAAATAAAAACTGCACAGAAGAATCTGTGAAACTTCTTCTGTTCTGTGCATTCAACTAACAGAGTTGAACCTTACAGTTTTGATTGAGCAGTTCTGAAACACTCTTTCTGTAGAAAATACAAGTGGACATTCAGGGCTAAGAGGCCTAGTGGAAAAAAGAAATTCAAATAAAAACTACACAGAATCTATGTGAAACTTCTTTGTTCTGTGCATTCAACTAACGAGTTGAACCTTACTTTTGATTGAGGAGTTCTGAAACACCTTTCTGTAGAAAATGCAAGTGGACATTCAGGAGCGCTAAGAGGCCTATACGGAAAAAGGAATATTTCAAATAAAAACTACAGAAGCAATCTGTGAAACTTCTTTGTTCTGTGCATTCATAACAGAGTTGAACCTTAGTTTTGATTGAGCAGTTCTGAAACACCTTTCTGTAGAAAATGCAAGTTGACATTCAGGGAGCTAAGAGGCCTATACGGAAAAAGAATATTTCAAATAAAAACTCACAGAAGAATCTGTGAAACTTCTTACTGTTCTGTGCATTCAACTAACAGAGTTGAACCTTAGTTTATATTGAGCAGTTCTGAAACACTCTTTCTGTAGAAAATGCATGTGAACATTCAGGGCGCTAAGAGGCCTATAGCGAAAATATATGTTCAAATAAAAACTACAAGAAGATCTGTGAAACTTCTTACTGTTCTGTGCATTCAACTAACAGAGTTGAACCTTAGTTTGATTGAGCAGTTGAAACACTTTTCTGTAGAAAATGCAAGTGGAATTCAGGGCGCTAAGAGGCCTATAGTGGAAAAAGGATTCAAATAAAAATACACAAAGCAATCTGTGAAACTTCTTACGTTCTGTGCATTCAACTACAGAGTTGAACCTTACATTTGATTGAGCAGTTCTGAAACACCTTTCTGTAGAAAATGCAAGTGGACATTCATGGCTAAGAGGCCTATAGTGGAAAAGGAACTTCAAAAAAATTACACAGAAGCAATCTGTGAAACTTCTTACGTTCTGTTCTTTAACTAACAGTTGAACCTTAGTTTTGATTGAGCAGTTCTGAAACACTCTTTCTGTAGAAAATGCAAGTGGACATTCAGGCTCTAAGAGGCCTATAGTGGAAAGGAATATTTCAAATAAAAACTACAAGAAGCATCTGTGAAACTTCTTTCTGTTCTGTGCTTCAACTAACAGAGTTGAACCTTAGTTTGATTGAGCAGTTCTGAAACACTCTTTCTGTAGAAAATGCAAGTGGACATTCAGGGCGCTAAGAGGCCTATAGTGAAAAGGAATATTTCAAATAAAACTACAGAAGATATCTGTGAAACTTCTCTTCTGTTCTGTGCATTCAACTAACAGAGTTGAACCTTAGTTTTGATTGACAGTTCTGAAACACTTTTCTGTAGAAATGCAAGTGGACTTCATGGGCTAAGAGGCCCATAGTAAAAAAGGAATATCTTCAAACAAAAACTATACAGAAGCATCTGTGAACTTCTTTCTGTTCTGTCATCAACTAACAGAGTTGAACTTATTTTGATTGGCAGTTCTGAACATCTTTCTGTAGAAAATGGACGTGGCTTCGAGCGTAAGAGGCCTACAGCGGAAAAAGTAATATCTTCAAATAAAAACTACACAGAAGCATTCTGTGAAACTTCTTCTGTTCATTGCTTCAACTAACAGAGTTTAACTTACTTTGATGAGCAGTTCTGAAACACTCTTTCTGTAGAAAATGCAGTGACATTCAGGCGCTAAGAGGCCTATAGTGGAAAAGGAATATTTCAAATAAAAACTGCACAGAAGAAATCTGTGAAACTTCTTACTGTTCTGTGCATTCAACTAACAGAGTTGAACCTCATTTTGATTGAGCAGTTCTGAAACACTCCTTCTGTAGAAAATACAAGTGGACATTCAGGGCGCTAAGAGACTATAGTGGAAAAAAAAAAGTTCACATAAAACTACACAGAAGCTATCTGTGAACTTTCTCTGTTCTGTGCATTCAAATAACGGAGTTGAACCTTACTTTGATTGAGAAGTTCTGAAACATCTTTCTGTAGAAAATGCAAGTGGACCTTCGGAGCGCTAAGAGGCCTATAGCGGAAAAGTAATACTTCAAATACAACTACACAGAAGCATTCTGTGAACTTCTTTTGTCTGTGCATTCAACTAACAGAGTTAACCTTAATTTTGATTGAGCAGTTCTGAAACACTTTCTGTAGAAAATGCAATTGGACATTCAGGGCGCTAGCGGCTATGTGGAAAAGGAATATTTTCAAATAAAAACTGCACAGAAGAAATCTGTGAACTTCTTACTGTTGTGCATTCACTAACAGAGTTGAACCTCAGTTTTGATTGAGCAGTTCTGAACACTCTTTCTGTAGAAAATACAAGTGGACATTCAAGGCGCTAAGAGGACTATAGTAAAAAAGAAAAAGTTCACATAAAAACTACACAGAATCTATCTGTGAAACTTCTCTGTTCTGTGCATTCAACTAACGATTGAACCTTACTTTGATTGAGGAGTTCTGAAACACTTTCTGTAGAAATGCAAGTGGACCTTCGGAGCGCTAAGAGGCTATAGCGGAAAAAGGAATACTTTCAAATACAAACTACACAGAAGATTCTGTGAAACTTCTTTCTGTCTTTGCATTCATCTAACAGAGTTGAACCTTACTTTTGATTGAGCACTTCTGAAACACCCTTTCTATAGAAAATGCAATTGGACATTCAGGGAGCTAAGAGGCCTATATGGAAAAAGGAATATTTTCAAATAAAAACTGCACAGAAGCAATCTGCGAAACTTCTTACTGTTCTGTGCATTCAACTAACAGAGTTGAACCTTAGTTTTATTGAGCAGTTCTGAAACACTCTTTCTGTAGAAAATGCAAGTGAACATTCAGGGCGCTAAGAGGCCTATAGCGGAAAAATGAATATGTTCAAATAAAACTACACAGAAGAATCTGTGAAACTTCTTACTGTTTGTGCATTCAACTAACAGAGTTGAACTTAGTTTATATTGAGAAGTAATGAAACACTCTTTCTGCAGAAAATGCATGTGAACTTCAGGGCGCTAAGAGGCTATAGTTGAGAAGGTATTGTTCAAATAAAAACTACAAAGAAGCTATCTGTGAACATCTTACAGTTCTGTGCATTCAACTGACAGAGTTCAACCTTACTTTGATTGAGCAGTTCTGAAACACCTTTCTGTAGAAAATGCAAGTGGACATTCAGGGCGCTAAGAGGCCTATGGTGGAAAAAGGAACACTTCAAATAAAATTAACAGAGCAATCTGTGAAACTTTTACGGTTTGTTCTTTAAACTAAACCAGTTGAACCTTAATTTTGATTGAACAGTTCTGAAACACTCTTTCTGTAGAAAATGCAAGTGGACATTCATGGCTCTAAGGGCCTATAGTGGACAAGGAATATCTTCAACAAAAATAAAGAAGCAATCTGTGAAACTTCTTTCTGTTCTGTGCTTCAATAACAGAGTTGAACCTTAGTTTTGATTGAGCAGTTCTGAAACACTTTCTGTAGAAAATACAAGTGGATTCAGGGCGCTAGAGGCTATAGTGGAAAAGGAATAGGTTCAAATAAAATACACAGAAGAATCTGTGAAATTCTCTCTGTTCTGTGCATTCAACTAAGAGTTGAACTTAGTTTGGATTGAGCAGTTCTGAACACTCTTTCTGTAGAAAATGCAAGTGGAATTCATGGCGCTAAGAGGCCATAGTAGAAAAGGAATATCTTCACAAAACTATACAGAAGCATTGTGAAACTTTTTCTGTTCTGTGCATCAACTAACAGAGTTGAACCTTATTTTGATTGAGCAGTTCTGAAACACCTTTTTGTAGAAAATGCAGTGGACTTCGGAGCGGCTAAGAGGCTACAGCGGAAAAAGTAATATTCAAATAAAACTACACAGAAGCATTCTGTGAAACTTCTTTCTGTTCATTGCATTAACTAACAGAGTTTAACTTTACTTTTGATTGAGCAGTTCTGAAACACTTTTTGTAGAAAATGCAAGTGGACATTCAGGGCGTAAGAGGCCTATAGTGGAAAAGGAATATTTTCAAATAAAACTGCACAGAAGAAATCTGTGAACTTCTTACTGTTCTGTGCATTCAACTAACAGAGTTGAACTCAATTTTGATTGAGCAGTTTGAAACACTCTTTCTGTAGAAATACAAGTGGACATTCAGGGCGTAAGAGGACTATAGTGGAAAAGGAAAAGTTACATAAAAATACACAGAAGCTATTGTGAACTTCTCTCTGTTCTGTGCATTCAAATAACGGAGTTGAACCTTACTTTTGATTGAGAAGTTTGAAACACTCTTTCTGTAGAAAATGCAAGTGGATTCGGAGCGCTAAGAGGCCTATAGCGGAAAAGTAATACTTCAAATACAAACTACAAGAAGCTTCTGTGAAACTTCTTTCTGTTCTGTGCATTCAACTAACAGAGTTTAACCTTAATTTTGATTGAGCAGTTCTGAAACTCTTTCTGTAGAAAATGCAATTGGACATTCAGGGCCTATGCGGCCTATAGTGGAAAGGAATATTTCAAATAAAATGCACAGAAGAAATCTGTGAAACTTCTTACTGTTCTGTGCATTCAACTAACAGAGTTGAACCTCAGTTTTGATTGAGCAGTTCTGAAACACTCTTTCTGTAGAAAATACAAGTGGACATTCAAGGCGTAAGAGGATATAGTGGAAAAAGAAAAAGTTACATAAAAATACACAGAATCTATCTGTGAAACTTCTGTCTGTTCTGTGCATTCAACTAACGGACTTGAACTTATTTTGATTGAGGAGTTCTGAAACACTCTTTCTGTAGAAAATGCAAGTGGACTTCGGAGCGCTAAGAGGCCTATAGCGGAAAAAGGAATACTTTAAATACAAACTACACAGAAGGATTCTGTGAAACTTCTTTCTGTTCTTTGCATTCATCTAACAGAGTTGAACCTTACTTTTGATTGAGCACTTCTGAAACACCCTTTCTATAGAAAATGCAATTGGACATTCAGGGCGCTAAGAGGCCTAGAGTGGAAAAGGAATATTTCAATAAAAACTGCACAGAAGCAATCTGCGAAACTTCTACTGTTCTGTGCATCAACTAACAGAGTTGAACCTTAGTTATTATTGAGCAGTTCTGAAACACTCTTTCTGTAGAAAATGCAAGTGAACATTCAGGGCGCTAAGAGGCCTATAGGGAAAAATGAATATGTTAAATAAAAACTACACAGAAGAAATCTGTGAACTTCTTACTGTTCTGTGATTCAACTAACAGAGTTGACCTTAGTTTATATTGAGAAGTAATGAAACACTCTTTCTGCAGAAATGCATGTGAACATTCAGGGGCTAAGAGGCCTATAGTTGAGAAAAGGTATATGTTCAAATAAAAACTACAAAGAAGCTATCTGTGAAACATCTTACAGTTCTGTGCATTCAACTGACAGAGTTCAACCTTACATTTGATTGAGCAGTTCTGAAACACCTTTCTGTAGAAAATGCAAGTGGACTTCAGGGCGCTAAGAGGCTATGGTGGAAAAAGGAACACCTTCAATAAAATTACACAGAAGCAATCTGTGAAATTTTACGGTTCTGTTTTTAAACTAACACAGTTGAACCTTAATTTTGATTGAACAGTTCTGAAAACTCTTTCTGTAGAAAATGCAAGTGGACATTCATGGCTCTAAGAGGCTATAGTGGACAAGGGAATATCTTCAAACAAAACTACAAGAAGAATCTGTGAAACTTCTTTCTGTTCTGTGCTTTCACTAACAGAGTTGAACCTTAGTTTTGATTGAGCAGTTTTGAAACACTCTTTCTGTAGAAAATGCAAGTGGACATTCAGGGCGCTAAGAGGCCTATAGTGGAAAAAGGAATAGGTTCAAATAAAAACTACACAGAAGATATCTGTGAAACTTCTCTCTGTTCTGTGCATTCAACTAACAGAGTTGAACCTTAGTTTGGATTGAGCAGTTCTGAAACACTCTTTCTGTAGAAAATTGCAGTGGACATTCATGCGCTAAGAGGCCCATAGTAGAAAAAGGAATATCTTCAAACAAAAACTATACAGAAGCATCTGTGAAACTTCTTTCTGTTCTGTGCATTCAACTAACAGAGTTGAACCTTACTTTTGATTGAGCAGTTCTGAAACCTCTTTCTGTAGAAATGGACGTGGACCTTCGGAGCGCTAAGAGGCCTACAGCGGAAAAAGTAATATCTTCAAATAAAAACTACACAGAAGCATTCTGTGAAACTTCTTTCTGTTCATTGCATTCAACTAACAGAGTTTAACTTTAATTTTGATTGAGCAGTTCTGAAACACTCTTTCTGTAGAAAATGCAAGTGGACATTCAGGGCGCTAAGAGGCCTATAGTGGAAAAGGAATATTTTCAAATAAAAACTGCACAGAAGAAATCTGTGAAACTTCTTACTGTTCTGTGCATTCAACTAACAGAGTGAACCTCATTTTGATTGAGCAGTTCTGAAACACTCTTTCTGTAGAAAATACAAGTGGACATTCAGGGCCTAAGAGGACTATAGTGGAAAAAGGAAAAGTTCACATAAAACTACACAGAAGCTATCTGTGAAACTTCTCTCTGTTCTGTGCATTCAAATAACGGAGTTGAACCTTACTTTTGATTGAGAAGTTCTGAAACACTCTTTCTGTAGAAAATGCAAGTGGACCTTCGAGCGCTAAGAGCCTATAGCGGAAAAGTAATACTTCAAATACAAACTACACAGAAGCATTCTGTGAAACTTCTTCTGTTCTGTGCATTCAACTAACAGAGTTAACCTTATTTTGATTGAGCAGTTCTGAAACACTCTTTCTGTAGAAAATGCAATTGGACATTCAGGGCGCTATGCGGCCTATAGTGGAAAAGGAATATTTTCAAATAAAAACTGCACAGAAGAAATCTGTGAAACTTCTTACTGTTCTGTGCATTCAACTAACAGAGTTGAACCTCAGTTTTGATTGAGCAGTTCTGAAACACTCTTTCTGTAGAAATACAAGTGGACATTCAAGGCGCTAAGAGGACTATAGTGGAAAAAAGAAAAAGTTCACATAAAAACTACACAGAATCTATCTGTGAAACTTCTGTCTGTTCTGTGCATTCAACTAAAGGACTTGAACCTTACTTTTGATTGAGGAGTTCTGAAACACTCTTTCTGTAGAAAATGCAAGTGGACCTTCAGAGCGCTAAGAGGCCTATAGCGGAAAAAGGAATACTTTCAAATACAAACTACACAGAAGGATTCTGTGAAACTTCTTTCTGTTCTTTGCATTCATCTAACAGAGTTGAACCTTACTTTTGATTGAGCACTTCTGAAACACCCTTTCTATAGAAAATGCAATTGGACATTCAGGGAGCTAAGAGGCCTATACTGGAAAAGGAATATTTTCAAATAAAAACTGCACAGAAGCAATCTGCGAAACTTCTTACTGTTCTGTGCATTCAACTAACAGAGTTGAACCTTAGTTATTATTGAGCAGTTCTGAAACACTCTTTCTGTAGAAAATGCAAGTGAACATTCAGGGCGCTAAGAGGCCTATAGCGGAAAAATGAATATGTTCAAATAAAACTACACAGAAGAAATCTGTGAAACTTCTTACTGTTCTGTGCATTCAACTAACAGAGTTGAACCTTAGTTTATATTGAGAAGTAATGAACACTCTTTCTGCAGAAAATGCATGTGAACATTCAGGGCGCTAAGAGGCTATAGTTGAGAAAGGTATATGTTCAAATAAAAACTACAAAGAAGCTATCTGTGAAACATCTTACAGTTCTGTGCATTCAACTGACAGAGTTCAACCTTACATTTGATTGAGCAGTTCTGAAACACCCTTTCTGTAGAAAATGCAAGTGGACATTCAGGGCGCTAAGAGGCCTATGGTGGAAAAAGGAACACCTTCAAATAAAATTACACAGAAGCAATCTGTGAAACTTCTTACGGTTCTGTTCTTTAAACTAACACAGTTGAACCTTAATTTTGATTGAACAGTTCTGAAACACTCTTTCTGTAGAAATGCAAGTGGACATTCATGGCTCTAAGAGGCCTATAGTGGACAAGGGAATATCTTCAAACAAAAACTACAAAGAAGCAATCTGTGAAACTTCTTTCTGTTCTGTGCTTTCAACTAACAGAGTTGAACCTTAGTTTTGATTGAGCAGTTCTGAAACACTCTTTCTGTAGAAAATACAAGTGGACATTCAGGGCGCTAAGAGGCCTATAGTGGAAAAAGGAATAGGTTCAAATAAAAACTACACAGAAGATATCTGTGAAACTTCTCTCTGTTCTGTGCATTCAACTAACAGAGTTGAACCTTAGTTTGGATTGAGCAGTTCTGAAACACTCTTTCTGTAGAAAATGCAAGTGGACATTCATGGCGCTAAGAGGCCAATAGTAGAAAAAGGAATATCTTCAAAAAAAAACTAAACAGAAGCAATCTGTGAAACTTCTTTCTGTTCTGTGCATTCAACTAACAGAGTTGAACCTTACTTTTGATTGAGCAGTTCTGAAACACTCTTTCTGTAGAAAATGGACGTGGACCTTCGGAGCGCTAAGAGGCCTACAGCGGAAAAAGTAATATCTTCAAATAAAAACTACACAGAAGCATTCTGTGAAACTTCTTTCTGTTCATTGCATTCAACTAACAGAGTTTAACTTTACTTTTGATTGAGCAGTTCTGAAACACTCTTTCTGTAGAAAATGCAAGTGGACATTCAGGGCGCTAAGAGGCCTATAGTGGAAAAGGAATATTTTCAAATAAAAACTGCACAGAAGAAATCTGTGAAACTTCTTACTGTTCTGTGCATTCAACTAACAGAGTTGAACCTCAATTTTGATTGAGCAGTTCTGAAACACTCTTTCTGTAGAAAATACAAGTGGACATTCAGGGCGCTAAGAGGACTATAGTGGAAAAAGGAAAAAGTTCACATAAAAACTACACAGAAGCTATCTGTGAAACTTCTCTCTGTTCTGTGCATTCAAATAACGGAGTTGAACCTTACTTTTGATTGAGAAGTTCTGAAACACTCTTTCTGTAGAAAATGCAAGTGGACATTCGGAGCGCTAAGAGGCCTATAGCGGAAAAAGTAATACCTTCAAATACAAACTACACAGAAGCATTCTGTGAAACTTCTTTCTGTTCTGTGCATTCAACTAACAGAGTTTAACCTTAATTTTGATTGAGCAGTTCTGAAACACTCTTTCTGTAGAAAATGCAATTGGACATTCAGGGCGCTATGCGGCCTATAGTGGAAAAGGAATATTTTCAAATAAAAACTGCACAGAAGAAATCTGTGAAACTTCTTACTGTTCTGTGCATTCAACTAACAGAGTTGAACCTAAGTTTTGATTGAGCAGTTCTGAAACACTCTTTCTGTAGAAAATACAAGTGGACATTCAAGGCGCTAAGAGGACTTAGTGGAAAAAAGAAAAGTTCACATAAAAACTACACAGAATCTATCTGTGAAACTTCTGTCTGTTCTGTGCATTCAACTAACGGACTTGAACCTTACTTTTGATTGAGGAGTTCTGAAACACTCTTTCTGTAGAAAATGCAAGTGGACCTTCGGAGCGCTAAGAGGCCTATAGCGGAAAAAGGAATACTTTCAAATACAAACTACACAGAAGGATTCTGTGAAACTTCTTTCTGTTCTTTGCATTCATCTAACAGAGTTGAACCTTACTTTTGATTGAGCACTTCTGAAACACCCTTTCTATAGAAAATGCAATTGGACATTCAGGGAGCTAAGAGGCCTATACTGGAAAAAGGAATATTTTCAAATAAAAACTGCACAGAAGCAATCTGCGAAACTTCTTACTGTTCTGTGCATTCAACTAACAGAGTTGAACCTTAGTTATTATTGAGCAGTTCTGAAACACTCTTTCTGTAGAAAATGCAAGTGAACATTCAGGGCGCTAAGAGGCCTATAGCGGAAAAATGAATATGTTCAAATAAAACTACACAGAAGAAATCTGTGAAACTTCTTACTGTTCTGTGCATTCAACTAACAGAGTTGAACCTTAGTTTATATTGAGAAGTAATGAAACACTCTTTCTGCAGAAAATGCATGTGAACATTCAGGGCGCTAAGAGGCCTATAGTTGAGAAAGGTATATTTTCAAATAAAAACTACAAAGAAGCTATCTGTGAAACATCTTACTGTTCTGTGCATTCAACTTACAGAGTTCAACCTTACATTTGATTGAGCAGTTCTGAAACACCCTTTCTGTAGAAAATGCAAGTGGACATTCAGGGCGCTAAGAGGCCTATGGTGGAAAAAGGAACACCTTCAAATAAAAATTACACAGAAGCAATCTGTGAAACTTCTTACGGTTCTGTTCTTTAAACTAACACAGTTGAACCTTAATTTTGATTGAACAGTTCTGAAACACTCTTTCTGTAGAAAATGCAAGTGGACATTCATGGCTCTAAGAGGCCTATAGTGGACAAGGGAATATCTTCAAACAAAAACTACAAAGAAGCAATCTGTGAAACTTCTTTCTGTTCTGTGCTTTCAACTAACAGAGTTGAACCTTAGTTTTGATTGAGCAGTTCTGAAACACTCTTTCTGTAGAAAATACAAGTGGACATTCAGGGCGCTAAGAGGCCTATAGTGGAAAAAGGAATAGGTTCAAATAAAAACTACACAGAAGATATCTGTGAAACTTCTCTCTGTTCTGTGCATTCAACTAACAGAGTTGAACCTTAGTTTGGATTGAGCAGTTCTGAAACACTCTTTCTGTAGAAAATGCAAGTGGACATTCATGGCGCTAAGAGGCCCATAGTAGAAAAAGGAATATCTTCAAACAAAACTATACAGAAGCAATCTGTGAAACTTCTTTCTGTTCTGTGCATTCAACTAACAGAGTTGAACCTTACTTTTGATTGAGCAGTTCTGAAACACTCTTTCTGTAGAAAATGGACGTGGACCTTCGGAGCGCTAAGAGGCCTACAGCGGAAAAAGTAATATCTTCAAATAAAAACTACACAGAAGCATTCTGTGAAACTTCTTTCTGTTCATTGCATTCAACTAACAGAGTTTAACTTTACTTTTGATTGAGCAGTTCTGAAACACTCTTTCTGTAGAAAATGCAAGTGGACATTCAGGGCGCTAAGAGGCCTATAGTGGAAAAGGAATATTTTCAAATAAAAACTGCACAGAAGAAATCTGTGAAACTTCTTACTGTTCTGTGCATTCAACTAACAGAGTTGAACCTCAATTTTGATTGAGCAGTTCTGAAACACTCTTTCTGTAGAAAATACAAGTGGACATTCAGGGCGCTAAGAGGACTATAGTGGAAAAAGGAAAAGTTCACATAAAAACTACACAGAAGCTATCTGTGAAACTTCTCTCTGTTCTGTGCATTCAAATAACGGAGTTGAACCTTACTTTTGATTGAGAAGTTCTGAAACACTCTTTCTGTAGAAAATGCAAGTGGACCTTCGGAGCGCTAAGAGGCCTATAGCGGAAAAAGTAATACCTTCAAATACAAACTACACAGAAGCATTCTGTGAAACTTCTTTCTGTTCTGTGCATTCAACTAACAGAGTTTAACCTTAATTTTGATTGAGCAGTTCTGAAACACTCTTTCTGTAGAAAATGCAATTGGACATTCAGGGCGCTATGCGGCCTATAGTGGAAAAGGAATATTTTCAAATAAAAACTGCACAGAAGAAATCTGTGAAACTTCTTACTGTTCTGTGCATTCAACTAACAGAGTTGAACCTCAGTTTTGATTGAGCAGTTCTGAAACACTCTTTCTGTAGAAAATACAAGTGGACATTCAAGGCGCTAAGAGGACTTAGTGGAAAAAGAAAAAGTTCACATAAAAACTACACAGAATCTATCTGTGAAACTTCTGTCTGTTCTGTGCATTCAACTAACGGACTTGAACCTTACTTTTGATTGAGGAGTTCTGAAACACTCTTTCTGTAGAAATTGCAAGTGGACCTTCGGAGCGCTAAGAGGCCTATAGCGGAAAAAGGAATACTTTCAAATACAAACTACACAGAAGGATTCTGTGAAACTTCTTTCTGTTCTTTGCATTCATCTAACAGAGTTGAACCTTACTTTTGATTGAGCACTTCTGAAACACCCTTTCTATAGAAAATGCAATTGGACATTCAGGGAGCTAAGAGGCCTATACTGGAAAAAGGAATATTTTCAAATAAAACTGCACAGAAGCAATCTGCGAAACTTCTTACTGTTCTGTGCATTCAACTAACAGAGTTGAACCTTAGTTATTATTGAGCAGTTCTGAAACACTCTTTCTGTAGAAAATGCAAGTGAACATTCAGGGCGCTAAGAGGCCTATAGCGGAAAAATGAATATGTTCAAATAAAACTACACAGAAGAAATCTGTGAAACTTCTTACTGTTCTGTGCATTCAACTAACAGAGTTGAACCTTAGTTTATATTGAGAAGTAATGAAACACTCTTTCTGCAGAAAATGCATGTGAACATTCAGGGCGCTAAGAGGCCTATAGTTGAGAAAGGTATATGTTCAAATAAAACTACAAAGAAGCTATCTGTGAAACATCTTACAGTTCTGTGCATTCAACTGACAGAGTTCAACCTTACATTTGATTGAGCAGTTCTGAAACACCCTTTCTGTAGAAAATGCAAGTGGACATTCAGGGCGCTAAGAGGCCTATGGTGGAAAAGGAACACCTTCAAATAAAAATTACACAGAAGCAATCTGTGAAACTTCTTACGGTTCTGTTCTTTAAACTAACACAGTTGAACCTTAATTTTGATTGAACAGTTCTGAAACACTCTTTCTGTAGAAAATGCAAGTGGACATTCATGGCTCTAAGAGGCCTATAGTGGACAAGGGAATATCTTCAAACAAAAACTACAAAGAAGCAATCTGTGAAACTTCTTTCTGTTCTGTGCTTTCAACTAACAGAGTTGAACCTTAGTTTTGATTGAGCAGTTCTGAAACACTCTTTCTGTAGAAAATACAAGTGGACATTCAGGGCGCTAAGAGGCCTATAGTGGAAAAGGAATAGGTTCAAATAAAAACTACACAGAAGATATCTGTGAAACTTCTCTCTGTTCTGTGCATTCAACTAACAGAGTTGAACCTTAGTTTGGATTGAGCAGTTCTGAAACACTCTTTCTGTAGAAAATGCAAGTGGACATTCATGGCGCTAAGAGGCCATAGTAGAAAAAGGAATATCTTCAAACAAAAACTATACAGAAGCAATCTGTGAAACTTCTTTCTGTTCTGTGCATTCAACTAACAGAGTTGAACCTTACTTTTGATTGAGCAGTTCTGAAACACTCTTTCTGTAGAAAATGGACGTGGACCTTCGGAGCGCTAAGAGGCCTACAGCGGAAAAAGTAATATCTTCAAATAAAAACTACACAGAAGCATTCTGTGAAACTTCTTTCTGTTCATTGCATTCAACTAACAGAGTTTAACTTTACTTTTGATTGAGCAGTTCTGAAACACTCTTTCTTTAGAAATGCAAGTGGACATTCAGGGCGCTAAGAGGCCTATAGTGGAAAAGGAATATTTTCAAATAAAAACTGCACAGAAGAATCTGTGAAACTTCTTACTGTTCTGTGCATTCAACTAACAGAGTTGAACCTCAATTTTGATTGAGCAGTTCTGAAACACTCTTTCTGTAGAAAATACAAGTGGACATTCAGGGCGCTAAGAGGACTATAGTGGAAAAAGGAAAAGTTCACATAAAAACTACACAGAAGCTATCTGTGAAACTTCTCTCTGTTCTGTGCATTCAAATAACGGAGTTGAACCTTACTTTTGATTGAGAAGTTCTGAAACACTCTTTCTGTAGAAAATGCAAGTGGACCTTCGGAGCGCTAAGAGGCCTATAGCGGAAAAAGTAATACCTCAAATACAAACTACACAGAAGCATTCTGTGAAACTTCTTTCTGTTCTGTGCATTCAACTAACAGAGTTTAACCTTAATTTTGATTGAGCAGTTCTGAAACACTCTTTCTGTAGAAAATGCAATTGGACATTCAGGGCGCTATGCGGCCTATAGTGGAAAAGGAATATTTTCAAATAAAACTGCACAGAAGAAATCTGTGAAACTTCTTACTGTTCTGTGCATTCAACTAACAGAGTTGAACCTCAGTTTTGATTGAGCAGTTCTGAAACACTCTTTCTGTAGAAAATACAAGTGGACATTCAAGGCGCTAAGAGGACTTAGTGGAAAAAAGAAAAGTTCACATAAACTACACAGAATCTATCTGTGAAACTTCTGTCTGTTCTGTGCATTCAACTAACGGACTTGAACTTACTTTTGATTGAGGAGTTCTGAAACACTCTTTCTGTAGAAATGCAAGTGGACCTTCGGAGCGCTAAGAGGCCTATAGCGGAAAAGGAATACTTCCAAATAAAAACTACACAGAAGGATTCTGTGAAACTTCTTTCTGTTCTTTGCATTCATCTAACAGAGTTGAACCTTACTTTTGATTGAGCACTTCTGAAACACTCTTTCTATAGAAAATGCAATTGGACATTCAGGGAGCTAAGAGGCCTATACTGGAAAAGGAATATTTTCAAATAAAAACTGCACAGAAGCAATCTGCGAAACTTCTTACTGTTCTGTGCATTCAACTACAGAGTTGAACCTTAGTTATTATTGAGCAGTTTGAAACACTCTTTCTGTAGAAAATGCAGTGAACATTCAGGGCGCTAAGAGGCTATAGCGGAAAAATGAATATGTTCAAATAAAAACTACACAGAAGAATCTGTGAAACTTCTTACTGTTCTGTGCATTAACTAACAGAGTTGAACCTTAGTTTATATTGAGAAGTATGAAACACTCTTTCTGCAGAAAATGCATGTGAACATTCAGGGGCTAGAGGCCTATAGTTGAGAAAGGTATATGTTCAAATAAAACTACAAAGAAGCTATCTGTGAAACCTTACAGTTCTGTGCATTCAACTGACAGAGTTCAACCTTACATTTGATTGAGCAGTTCTGAAACCCCTTTCTGTAGAAATGCAAGTGGACATTCAGGGCGTAAGAGGCCTATGTGGAAAAAGGAACTTCAAATAAAAATTACAGAAGCAATCTGTGAAACTTCTTACGGTTCTGTTCTTTAAACTAACACAGTTGAACCTTAATTTTGATTGAGCAGTTCTGAAACACTCTTTCTGTAGAAAATGCAAGTGGACATTCATGGCTCTAAGAGGCCTATAGTGGAAAGGAATATCTTCAACAAAAACTACAAAGAAGCATCTGTGAAACTTCTTTCTGTTCTGTGCTTCAACTAACAGAGTTTGAACTTAGTTTTGATTGAGCAGTTCTGAAACACTCTTTCTGTAGAAAATGCAATGGACATTCAGGGCGCTAAGAGGCCTATAGTGGAAAAAGGAATATTTCAAATAAAAACACAGAAGAATATCTGTGAAACTTCTTCTCTGTTCTGTGCATTCAACTAACAGAGTTGAACCTTAGTTTTGATTGAGCAGTTCTGAAACACTCTTTCTGTAGAAATGCAAGTGGACATTCAGGCGCTAAGAGGCCATAGTAGAAAAAGGAATATCTTCAAACAAAACTCATACAGAAGCATCTGTGAAACTTCTTTTGTTCTGTGCATTCAACTAACAGAGTTGAACCTTACTTTTGATTGAGCAGTTCTGAAACACTCTTTCTGTAGAAAATGGACGTGGTTCGGAGCGCTAAGAGGCCTACAGCGGAAAAGTAATATTTCAAATAAAAACTACACGAAGCATTCTGTGAAACTTTTCTGTTCTGTGCATTCAACTAACAGAGTTTAACTTTACTTTTGATTGAGCAGTTCTGAAACACTCTTTCTGTAGAAAATGCAAGTGGACATTCAGGGCGCTAAGAGGCCTATAGTGGAAAAGGAATATTTTCAAATAAAAACTGCACAGAAGAAATCTGTGAAACTTCTTACTGTTCTGTGCATTCAACTAGAGTTGAACCTCATTTTGATTGAGCAGTTTGAAACACTCTTTCTGTAGAAAATACAAGTGGACATTCAGGGCGCTAAGAGGACTATAGTGGAAAAAGGAAGTTCAATAAAAACTACACAGAAGCTATCTGTGAACTTCTCTCTGTTTGTGCATTCAAATAAGGAGTTGAACTTACTTTTGATTGAGAAGTTCTGAAACACTCTTTCTGTAGAAAATGCAAGTGGACTTCGGAGCG